>NW_027488963.1:0-182515 GCF_050948215.1 Halictus rubicundus | reverse complement strand
CCTCTATCCTATCCAATCCTATATCGTATCCTCTATCCTATCCTATCCTCTATCCTATCCTATCCACTATCCTATCCTATCCTCTATCGTATCCTATCCTCTATCCTATCGTATCCTCTATCCTATCCTACCGTTTATCCTATCCTATCCTCTATCCTATCCTATTCTCTATCCTATCCTATCCTCTATCCTATCCTATCCTCTATCGTATATTATCCTCTATCCTATCCTATTCTCTATCCTATCCTATCCTCTATCCTATCCTATTCTCCATCCGATCCTATCCTCTATCCTATCTTATCCTCTATCCTATCCTATCCTCTATCCTATCCTATCCTCTATCCTATCCTATCCTATCCTCTATCTTATCCTATCCTCTATCATATCCTATCCTCTATCCTATCCTATCGTTTATCCTATCCTATCCTCTATCCTATCCTATTCTCTATCCTATCCTATCCTCTATCCTATCCTATCCTCTATCCTATCCTATCCTCTATCCTATCCTATCCTCTATCCTATCCTATCCTCTATCATATCCTATCCTCTATCCTATCCAATCCTATATCCTATTCTCTATCCTATCCTATCCTCTATGATATCCTATCCTCTATCCTAACCTATTCTCTATCCTATCCTATCCTCTATCCTATCCAATCCTATCCTCTATCCTATCCTCTATCCTATCCTATCCTCTATCCTATCCTATCGTTTATCCTATCCTATCCTCTATCCTATCCTATCCTCTAACATATCCTATCCGCTATCCTATCCTATCCTCTATCCTATTCTATCCTCTATCCTATCCAATCCTATATCCTATTCTATCCTCTATTCTATCCTATCCTCTATCCTATCCTATCCTCTATCCTATCATATCCTCTATCCTATCCTATCCCCTATCCTATCCTATCCTCTATCCTATCCTACCCTCTATCCTATCCTATTCTCTATCCTATCCTATCCTCTATCCTATGCTATCCTCTATCCTATCCAATTATATATCCTATTCTCTATCCTATCCTATCCTCTATCCTATCCTCTATTCCATCCAATCCTATATCCTATCCTCTATCATATCCTATCCTCTATCCTATCCTATCCTCTATCCTATCCTATCCTATCCTCTATCCTATCCTATCCTCTATCCTATCCTATACTCTATCGTATCCTATCCTCTATCCTATCCTATCCTCTATCCTATCCTATCCTCTATCCTATCCTATCCGCTATCCTATCCAATCCTATATCCTATTCTCTATTCTATCCTATCCTCTATCCTATCCTATCCTCTATCCTATCCTATCCTCTATCCTATCCTATTCTCTATCCTATCCTATCCTCTATCCTATCCTATCCTCTATCCTATCCTATCCTCTCTCCTATTCTATCCTCTATCCTATCCAATCCTATATCGTATCCTCTATCCTATCCTATCCTCTATCCTATCCTATCCACTATCCTATCCTATCCCCTATCCTATCCTATCCTCTATCCTATCGTATCCTCTATCCTATCCTACCGTTTATCCTATCCTATCCTCTATCCTATCCTATTCTCTATCCTATCCTATCCTCTATCCTATCCTATCCTCTATCGTATATTATCCTCTATCCTATCCTATTCTCTATCCTATCCTATCCTCTATCCTATCCTATTCTCCATCCGATCCTATCCTCTATCCTATCTTATCCTCTATCCTATCCTATCCTCTATCCTATCCTATCCTCTATCCTATCCTATCCTATCCTCTATCTTATCCTATCCTCTATCATATCCTATCCTCTATCCTATCCTATCGTTTATCCTATCCTATCCTCTATCCTATCCTATCCTCTATCCTATCCTATTCTCTATCCTATCCTATCCTCTATCCTATCCTATCCTCTATCCTATCCTATCCTCTATCCTATCCTATCCTCTATTATATCCTATCCTCTATCCTATCCTATCCTCTATCATATCCTATCCTCTATCCTATCCAATCCTATATCCTATTCTCTATCCTATCCTATCCTCTATGATATCCTATCCTCTATCCTAACCTATTCTCTATCCTATCCTATCCTCTATCCTATCCTCTATCCTATCCTATCCTCTATCCTATCCTATCGTTTATCCTATCCTATCCTCTATCCTATCCTATCCTCTAACATATCCTATCCGCTATCCTATCCTATCCTCTATCCTATTCTATCCTCTATCCTATCCAATCCTATTCTATCCTCTATCCTATCCAATCCTATATCCTATTCTCTATCCTATCCTATCCTCTATTCTATCCTATCCTCTATCCTATCCTATCCTCTATCCTATCATATCCTCTATCCTATCCTATCCCCTATCCTATCCTATCCTCTATCCTATCCTATCCTCTATCCTATCCTATTCTCTATCCTATCCTATCCTCTATCCTATGCTATCCTCTATCCTATCCAATCCTATATCCTATTCTCTATCCTATCCTATCCTCTATTCTATCCTATCCTCTATCCTATCCTATCCTCTATCCTATCATATCCTCTATCCTATCGTATCCCCTATCCTATCCTATCCTTTATCCTATCCTATCCTCTATCCTATCCTATCCGCTATCCTATCCAATACTATATCCTATTCTCTATCCTATCCTATCCTCTATGATATCCTATCCTCTATCCTATACTATCCTCTATCCTATCCTATCCTCTATCCTATCCTATCCTCTATCCTATCCTATCCTCTATCCTATCCTATTCTCTATCCTATCCTATCCTCTATCCTATCCTATTCTCTATCCTATCCTATCCTCTATCCTATCCTATCCTCTATCCTATCCTATTCTCCATCCTATCCTATCCTCTATCCTATCCTATCCTCTATCCTATCCTATCCTCTATCCTATCCTATCCTCTATCCTATCCTATCCTATCCTATCCTCTATCCTATCCTATCCTCTACCATATCCTATCCTCTATCCTATCCTATCGTTTATCCTATCCTATCCTCTATCCTATCCTATCCTCTATCCTATCCTATCCTCTATCCTATCCTATCCAATCCTCTATCCTATCCTATCCTCTATCCTATCCTATCCTCTATCCTATCCTATCCTCTATCCTATCCTATCCTCTATCCTATTCTATCCTCTATCCTATCCAATCCTATATCCTATTCTCTATCCTATCCTATCATCTATGATATCCTATCCTCTATCCTAACCTATTCTCTATCCTATCCTATCCTCCATCCTATCCTATCCTATCCTCTATCCTATCCTATCCTCTATCCTATCATATCCTCTATCCTATCCTATCCCCTATCCTATCCTATCCTCTATCCTATCGTATCCTCTATCCTATCCTATTCTCTATCCTATCCTATCCTCTATCCTATCCTATCCTCTATCCTATCCTATTCTCCATCCTATCCTATCCTCTATCCTATCCTATCCTCTATCCTATCCTATCCTCTATCCTATCCTATTCTCTATCCTATCTTATCCTCTATCCTATCCTATCCTCTATCCTATCCTATCCTCTATCCTATCCTATCCTCTATCCTATCCTATCCTCTATCCTATCCTATCCTCTATCCTATCTTATCCACTATCCTATCCTATCCTCTATCCTATCCTATCCTCTATCCTATCCTATCCTATCCTATCCTCTATCCTATCCTATCCTCTATCCTATCCTATCCTATCCTATCCTCTATCCTATCCTATCCTCTATCCTATCCTATCCTATCCTCTATCCTCTCCTCTATCCTATCCAATCCTATATCCTATTCTCCATACTATCCTATCCTCTATCCTATCCTATCCTCTATCATATCCTATCCTCTATCCTATCCAATCCTATATCCTATTCTCTATCCTATCCTATCCTCTATGATATCCTATCCTCTATTCTAACCTATTCTCTATCCTATCCTATCCTCTATCCTATCCTATCCTATCCTCTATCCTATCCTCTATCCTATCCTCTATCCTATCCTATCCTATCGTTTATCCTATCCTATACTCTATCCTATCCTATCCTCTAACATATCCTATCCGCTATCCTATCCTATCCTCTATCCTATTCTATCCTCTATCCTATCCAATCCTATATCCTATTCTCTATCCTATCCTATCTGCTATTCTATCCTATCCTCTATCCTATCCTATCCTCTATCCTATCATATCCTCTATCCTATCCTATCCCCTATCCTATCCTATCCTCTATCCTATCCTATCCTCTATCCTATCCTATCCTCTATCCTATCCTATCCTCTATCCTATCCTATTCTCTATCCTATCCTATCCTCTATCCTATGCTATCCTCTATCGTATCCTATCCTTTATCCTATCCTATCCTCTATCCTATCCTATCCGCTATCCTATCCAATCCTATATCCTATTCTCTATCCTATCCTATCCTCTATGATATCCTATCCTCTATCCTATACTATCCTCTATCCTATCCTATCCTCTATCCTATCCTATCCTCTATCCTATCCTATCCTCTATCCTATCCTATCCTCTATCCTATCCTATCCTCTATCCTATCGTATCCTATCCTCTATCCTATCCTATCCTCTATCCTATCGTATCCTCTATCCTATCGTATCCTCTATCCTATCCTATCGTTTATCCTATCCTATCCTCTATCCTATCCTATTCTCTATCCTATCCTATCCTCTATCCTATCCTATCCTCTATCCTATCCTATCCTCTATCGTATATTATCCTCTATCCTATCCTATTCTCTATCCTATCCTATTCTCTATCCTATCCTATCCTCTATCCTATCCTATTCTCCATCCGATCCTATCCTCTATCCTATCTTATCCTCTATCCTATCCTATCCTCTATCCTATCCTATCCTCTATCCTATCCTATCCTATCCTATCCTATCCTCTATCCTATCCTATCCTCTATCCTATCCTATCCTATCCTATCCTATCCTCTATCCTATCCTATCCTCTATCCTATCCTATCCTCTATCGTATATTATCCTCTATCCTATCCTATTCTCTATCCTATCCTATTCTCTATCCTATCCTATCCTCTATCCTATCCTATTCTCCATCCGATCCTATCCTCTATCATATCCTATCCTCTATCCTATCCTATCGTTTATCCTATCCTATCCTCTATCCTATCCTATCCTCTAACATATCCTATCCGCTATCCTATCCTATCCTCTATCCTATTCTATCCTCTATCCTATCCAATCCTATATCCTATACTCTATCCTATCCTATCCTCTATTCTATCCTATCCTCTATCCTATCCTATCCTCTATCCTATCATATCCTCTATCCTATCCTATTCTCTATCCTATCCTATCCTCTATCCTATCCTATTCTCTATCCTATCCTATCCTCTATCCTATGCTATCCTCTATCCTATCCTATTCTCCATCCTATCCTATCCTCTATCCTATCCTATCCTCTATCCTATCCTATCCTCTATCCTATCCTATCCTCTATCCTATCCTATCCTATCCTCTATCCTATCCTATCCTCTATCATATCCTATCCTCTATCCTATCCTATCGTTTATCCTATCCTATCCTCTATCCTATCCTATCCTCTATCCTATCCTATCCTCTATCCTATCCTATCCTCTATCCTATCCAATCCTCTATCCTATCCTATCCTCTATCCTATCCTATCCTCTATCCTATCCTATCCTCTATCCTATTCTATCCTCTATCCTATCCAATCCTATATCCTATTCTCTATCCTATCCTATCCTCTATGATATCCTATCCTCTATCCTAACCTATTCTCTATCCTATCCTATCCTCCATCCTATCCTATCATATCCTCTATCCTATCCTATCCCCTATCCTATCCTATCCTCTATCCTATCCTATCCTCTATGATATCCTATCCTCTATCCTAACCTATTCTCTATCCTATCCTATTCTCTATCCTATCTTATCCTCTATCCTATCCTATCCTCTATCCTATCCTATCCTCTATCCTATCCAATCCTCCATCCTATCCTATCCTCTATCCTATCCTATCCTCTATCCTATCCTATCCTCTATCCTATCCTATCCTCTATCCTATTCTATCCTCTATCCTATCCAATCCTATATCCTATTCTCTATCCTATCCTATCCTCTATGATATCCTATCCTCTATCCTAACCTATTCTCTATCCTATCCTATCCTCTATCCTATCCTATCCTCTATCCTATCCTATCCTCTATCCTATCCTATCCTCTATCCTATCCTATCCTCTATCCTATCTTATCCACTATCCTATCCTATCCTCTATCCTATCCTATCCTCTATCCTATCCTATCCTATCCTATCCTCTATCCTATCCTATCCTCTATCCTATCCTATCCTATCCTATCCTCTATCCTATCCTATCCTCTATCCTATCCTATCCTATCCTCTATCCTATCCTCTATCCTATCCAATCCTATATCCTATTCTCCATCCTATCCTATCCTCTATCCTATCCTATCCTCTATCAGATCCTATCCTATCCTCTATCCTATCCAATCCTATATCCTATTCTCCATCCTATCCTATCCTCTATCCTATCCTATCCTCTATCAGATCCTATCCTATCCTCTATCCTATCCTATTCTCTATCCTATCCTATCCTCTATCCTATCCTATCCTCTATCCTATCCTATCCTCTCTCCTATTCTATCCTCTATCCTATCCAATCCTATATCGTATCCTCTATCCTATCCTATCCTCTATCCTAGCCTATCCACTATCCTATCCTATCCTCTATCCTATCCTATCCTCTATCCTATCGTATCCTCTATCCTATCCTATCGTTTATCCTATCCTATCCTCTATCCTATCCTATCCTCTATCCTATCCTATCCCCTATCCTATCCTATCCTCTATCCTATCCTATCCTCTATCCTATCCTATCCTCTATCCTATCCTATCCTCTATCCTATCCTATCCTCTATCCTATCCTATCCTCTATCGTATATTATCCTCTATCCTATCCTATTCTCTATCCTATCCTATCCTCTATCCTATCCTATTCTCCATCCGATCCTATCCTCTATCCTATCTTATCCTCTATCCTATCCTATCCTCTATCCTATCCTATCCTCTATCCTATCCTATCCTCTCCTCTATCTTATCCTATCCTCTATCCTATCCTATCGTTTATCCTATCCTATCCTCTATCCTATCCTATCCTCTAACATATCCTATCCGCTATCCTATCCTATCCTCTATCCAATTCTATCCTCTATCCTATCCAATCCTATATCCTATTCTCTATCCTATCCTATCCTCTATCCTATCCTATTCTCCATCCGATCCTATCCTCTATCCTATCTTATCCTCTATCCTATCCTATCCTCTATCCTATCCTATCCTCTATCCTATCCTATCCCCTATCCTATCCTATCCTCTATCCTATCCTATCCTCTATCCTATCCTATCCTCTATCCTATCCTATCCTCTATCCTATCCTATTCTCTATCCTATCCTATCCTCTATCCTATGCTATCCTCTATCGTATCCTATCCTTTATCCTATCCTATCCTCTATCCTATCCTATCCGCTATCCTATCCAATCCTATATCCTATTCTCTATCCTATCCTATCCTCTATGATATCCTATCCTCTATCCTATACTATCCTCTATCCTATCCTATCCTCTATCCTATCCTATCCTCTATCCTATCCTATCCTCTATCCTATCCTATTCTCTATCCTATCCTATCCTCTATCCTATCCTATTCTCTACCCTATCCTATCCTCTATCCTATCCTATCCTCTATCCTATCCTATTCTCTATCCTATCCTATCCTCTCTCCTATCCTATCCTCTATCCTATCCTATCCTCTATCCTATCCTATCCTCTATCCTATCCTATCCTATCCTCTATCCTATCCTATCCTCTATCATATCCTATCCTCTATCCTATCCTATCGTTTATCCTATCCTATCCTCTATCCTATCCTATCCTCTATCCTATCCTATCCTCTATCCTATCCTATCCTCTATCCTATCCAATCCTCTATCCTATCCTATCCTCTATCCTATCCTATCCTCTATCCTATCCTATCCTCTATCCTATCCTATCCTCTATCCTATTCTATCCTCTATCCTATCCAATCCTATATCCTATTCTCTATCCTATCCTATCCTCTATGATATCCTATATTCTATCCTAACCTATTCTCTATCCTATCCTATCCTCCATCCTATCCTATCATATCCTCTATCCTATCCTATCCCCTATCCTATCCTATCCTCTATCCTATCCTATCCTCTATCCTATCCTATCCTCTATCCTATCCTATCCTCTATCCTATCCTATTCTCTATCCTATCCTATCCTCTATCCTATGCTATCCTCTATCGTATCCTATCCTCTATCCTATCCTATCCTCTATCCTATCCTATCCTCTATCCTATCCAATCCTCTATCCTATCCTATCCTCTATCCTATCCTATCCTCTATCCTATCCTATCCTCTATCCTATCCTATCCTCTATCCTATTCTATCCTCTATCCTATCCAATCCTATATCCTATTCTCTATCCTATCCTATCCTCTATGATATCCTATCCTATATCCTAACCTATTCTCTATCCTATCCTATCCTCTATCCTATCCTATCCTCTATCCTATCCTATCCTCTATCCTATCCTATCCTCTATCCTATCCTATCCTCTATCCTATCCTCTCCTCTGTCCTATCCTATCCACTATCCTATCCTATCCTCTATCCTATCCTATCCTCTATCCTATCCTATCCTATCCTATCCTCTATCCTATCCTATCCTCTATCCTATCCTATCCTCTATCCTATCCTATCCTCTATCCTATCCTATCCTATCCTCTATCCTATCCTCTATCCTATCCAATCCTATATCCTATTCTCCATCCTATCCTATCCTCTATCCTATCCTATCCTCTATCAGATCCTATCCTCTATCCTATCCTATCCTCTATCCTATCGTATCCTATCCTCTATCCTATCCTATCCTCTATCCTATCGTATCCTCTATCCTATCGTATCCTCTATCCTATCCTATCGTTTATCCTATCCTATGCTCTATCCTATCCTATTCTCTATCCTATCCTATCCTCTATCCTATCCTCTATTCTATCCAATCCTATATCCTATCCTCTATCATATCCTATCCTCTATCCTATCCAATCCTATATCCTATCCTCTATCATATCCTATCCTCTATCCTATCCTATCCTCTATCCTATCCTATCCTATCCTCTATCCTATCCTATCCTCTATCCTATCCTATCCTCTATCGTATCCTATCCTCTATCCTATCCTATCCTCTATCCTATCCTATCCTCTATCCTATCCTATCCGCTATCCTATCCAATCCTATATCCTATTCTCTATTCTATCCTATCCTCTATCCTATCCTATCCTCTATCCTATCCTATCCTCTATCCTATCCTATTCTCTATCCTATCCTATCCTCTATCCTATCCTATCCTCTATCCTATCCTATCCTCTCTCCTATTCTATCCTCTATCCTATCCAATCCTATATCGTATCCTCTATCCTATCCTATCCTCTATCCTATCCTATCCACTATCCTATCCTATCCTCTATCCTATCCTATCCTCTATCCTATCGTATCCTCTATCCTATCCTATCGTTTATCCTATCCAATCCTCTATCCTATCCTATTCTCTATCCTATCCTATCCTCTATCCTATCCTATCCTCTATCCTATCCTATCCTCTATCCTATCCTATCCTCTATCGTATATTATCCTCTATCCTATCCTATTCTCTATCCTATCCTATTCTCTATCCTATCCTATCCTCTATCCTATCCTATTCTCCATCCGATCCTATCCTCTATCCTATCTTATCCTCTATCCTATCCTATCCTCTATCCTATCCTATCCTCTATCCTATCCTATCCTATCCTCTATCTTATCCTATCCTCTATCATATCCTATCCTCTATCCTATCCTATCGTTTATCCTATCCTATCCTCAATCGTATCCTATTCTCTATCCTATCCTATTCTCTATCCTATCCTATCCTCTATCCTATCGTATCCTCTATCCTATCCTATCGTTTATCCTATCCAATCCTCTATCCTATCCTATTCTCTATCCTATCCTATCCTCTATCCTATCCTATCCTCTATCCTATCCTATCCTCTATCGTATATTATCCTCTATCCTATCCTATTCTCTATCCTATCCTATTCTCTATCCTATCCTATCCTCTATCCTATCCTATCCTATCCTCTATCCTATCCTATCCTCTATCCTATCCAATCCTCTATCCTATCCTATCCTCTATCCTATCCTATCCTCTATCCTATCCTATCCTCTATCCTATCCTATCCTCTATCCTATTCTATCCTCTATCCTATCCAATCCTATATCCTATTCTCTATCCTATCCTATCCTCTATGATATCCTATCCTATATCCTAACCTATTCTCTATCCTATCCTATCCTCTATCCTATCCTATCCTCTATCCTATCCTATCCTCTATCCTATCCTATCCTCTATCCTATCCTATCCTCTATCCTATCCTCTCCTCTGTCCTATCCTATCCACTATCCTATCCTATCCTCTATCCTATCCTATCCTATCCTATCCTCTATCCTATCCTATCCTCTATCCTATCCTATCCTCTATCCTATCCTATCCTCTATCCTATCCTATCCTCTATCCTATCCTATCCTATCCTCTATCCTATCCTCTATCCTATCCAATCCTATATCCTATTCTCCATCCTATCCTATCCTCTATCCTATCCTATCCTCTATCAGATCCTATCCTCTATCCTATCCTATCCTCTATCCTATCGTATCCTATCCTCTATCCTATCCTATCCTCTATCCTATCGTATCCTCTATCCTATCGTATCCTCTATCCTATCCTATCGTTTATCCTATCCTATGCTCTATCCTATCCTATTCTCTATCCTATCCTATCCTCTATCCTATCCTCTATTCTATCCAATCCTATATCCTATCCTCTATCATATCCTATCCTCTATCCTATCCAATCCTATATCCTATCCTCTATCATATCCTATCCTCTATCCTATCCTATCCTCTATCCTATCCTATCCTATCCTCTATCCTATCCTATCCTCTATCCTATCCTATCCTCTATCGTATCCTATCCTCTATCCTATCCTATCCTCTATCCTATCCTATCCTCTATCCTATCCTATCCGCTATCCTATCCAATCCTATATCCTATTCTCTATTCTATCCTATCCTCTATCCTATCCTATCCTCTATCCTATCCTATCCTCTATCCTATCCTATTCTCTATCCTATCCTATCCTCTATCCTATCCTATCCTCTATCCTATCCTATCCTCTCTCCTATTCTATCCTCTATCCTATCCAATCCTATATCGTATCCTCTATCCTATCCTATCCTCTATCCTATCCTATCCACTATCCTATCCTATCCTCTATCCTATCCTATCCTCTATCCTATCGTATCCTCTATCCTATCCTATCGTTTATCCTATCCAATCCTCTATCCTATCCTATTCTCTATCCTATCCTATCCTCTATCCTATCCTATCCTCTATCCTATCCTATCCTCTATCCTATCCTATCCTCTATCGTATATTATCCTCTATCCTATCCTATTCTCTATCCTATCCTATTCTCTATCCTATCCTATCCTCTATCCTATCCTATTCTCCATCCGATCCTATCCTCTATCCTATCTTATCCTCTATCCTATCCTATCCTCTATCCTATCCTATCCTCTATCCTATCCTATCCTATCCTCTATCTTATCCTATCCTCTATCATATCCTATCCTCTATCCTATCCTATCGTTTATCCTATCCTATCCTCAATCGTATCCTATTCTCTATCCTATCCTATTCTCTATCCTATCCTATCCTCTATCCTATCCTATTCTCCATCCGATCCTATCCTCTATCCTATCTTATCCTCTATCCTATCCTATCCTCTATCCTATCCTATCCTCTATCCTATCCTATCCTATCCTCTATCCTATCCTATCCTCTATCCTATCCTATCCTCTATCCTATCCTATCCGCTATCCTATCCAATCCTATATCCTATTCTCTATTCTATCCTATCCTCTATCCTATCCTATCCTCTATCCTATCCTATCCTCTATCCTATCCTATTCTCTATCCTATCCTATCCTCTATCCTATCCTATCCTCTATCCTATCCTATCCTCTCTCCTATTCTATCCTCTATCCTATCCAATCCTATATCGTATCCTCTATCCTATCCTATCCTCTATCCTATCCTATCCACTATCCTATCCTATCCTCTATCCTATCCTATCCTCTATCCTATCGTATCCTCTATCCTATCCTATCGTTTATCCTATCCAATCCTCTATCCTATCCTATTCTCTATCCTATCCTATCCTCTATCCTATCCTATCCTCTATCCTATCCTATCCTCTATCGTATATTATCCTCTATCCTATCCTATTCTCTATCCTATCCTATCCTCTATCCTATCCTATTCTCCATCCGATCCTATCCTCTATCCTATCCTATCCTCTATCCTATCCTATCCTATCCTCTATCTTATCCTATCCTCTATCATATCCTATCCTCTATCCTATCCTATCGTTTATCCTATCCTATCCTCTATCGTATCCTATTCTCTATCCTATCCTATTCTCTATCCTATCCTATCCTCTATCCTATCCTATTCTCCATCCGATCCTATCCTCTATCCTATCTTATCCTCTATCCTATCCTATCCTCTATCCTATCCTATCCTCTATCCTATCCTATCCTATCCTCTATCTTATCCTATCCTCTATCATATCCTATCCTCTATCCTATCCTATCGTTTATCCTATCCTATCCTCTATCCTATCCTATCCTCTATCCTATCCTATTCTCTATCCTATCCTATCCTCTATCCTATCCTATCCTCTATCCTATCCTATCCTCTATCCTATCCTATCCTCTATCCTATCCTATCCTCTATCCTATCCTATCCTCTATCCTATCCTATCCTCTATCCTATCCTATCCTCTATCATATCCTATCCTCTATCCTATCCAATCCTATATCCTATTCTCTATCCTATCCTATCCTCTATGATATCCTATCCTCTATCCTAACCTATTCTCTATCCTATCCTATCCTCTATCCTATCCTCTATCCTATCCTCTATCCTATCCTCTATCCTCTATCCTATCCTATCGTTTATCCTATCCTATCCTCTATCCTATCCTATCCTCTAACATATCCTATCCGCTATCCTATCCTATCCTCTATCCTATTCTATCCTCTATCCTATCCAATCCTATATCCTATTCTCTATCCTATCCTGTCCTCTATTCTATCCTATCCTCTATCCTATCCTATCCTCTATCCTATCATATCCTCTATCCTATCCTATCCCCTATCCTATCCTATCCTCTATCCTATCCTATCCTCTATCCTATCCTATTCTCTATCCTATCCTATCCTCTATCCTATGCTATCCTCTATCGTATCCTATCCTTTATCCTATCCTATCCTCTATCCTATCCTATCCGCTATCCTATCCAATCCTATATCCTATTCTCTATCCTATCCTATCCTCTATGATATCCTATCCTCTATCCTATACTATCCTCTATCCTATCCTATCCTCTATCCTATCCTATCCTCTATCCTATCCTATCCTCTATCCTATCCTATCCTCTATCCTATCTTATCCTCTATCCTATCCTATCCTCTATCCTATCCTATCCTCTATCCTATCCTATCCTATCCTCTATCCTATCCTATCCTCTATCCTATCCTATCCTATCCTCTATCCTATCCTCTATCCTATCCAATCCTATATCCTATTCTCCATCCTATCCTATCCTCTATCCTATCCTATCCTCTATCAGATCCTATCCTCTATCCTATCCTATCCTCTATCCTATCGTATCCTATCCTCTATCCTATCCTATCCTCTATCCTATCGTATCCTCTATCCTATCGTATCCTCTATCCTATCCTATCGTTTATCCTATCCTATGCTCTATCCTATCCTATTCTCTATCCTATCCTATCCTCTATCCTATCCTCTATTCTATCCAATCCTATATCCTATCCTCTATCATATCCTATCCTCTATCCTATCCAATCCTATATCCTATCCTCTATCATATCCTATCCTCTATCCTATCCTATCCTCTATCCTATCCTATCCTATCCTCTATCCTATCCTATCCTCTATCCTATCCTAACCTCTATCGTATCCTATCCTCTATCCTATCCTATCCTCTATCCTATCCTATCCTCTATCCTATCCTATCCGCTATCCTATCCAATCCTATATCCTATTCTCTATTCTATCCTATCCTCTATCCTATCCTATCCTCTATCCTATCCTATCCTCTATCCTATCCTATTCTCTATCCTATCCTATCCTCTATCCTATCCTATCCTCTATCCTATCCTATCCTCTCTCCTATTCTATCCTCTATCCTATCCAATCCTATATCGTATCCTCTATCCTATCCTATCCTCTATCCTATCCTATCCACTATCCTATCCTATCCTCTATCCTATCCTATCCTCTATCCTATCGTATCCTCTATCCTATCCTATCGTTTATCCTATCCAATCCTCTATCCTATCCTATTCTCTATCCTATCCTATCCTCTATCCTATCCTATCCTCTATCCTATCCTATCCTCTATCCTATCCTATCCTCTATCGTATATTATCCTCTATCCTATCCTATTCTCTATCCTATCCTATTCTCTATCCTATCCTATCCTCTATCCTATCCTATTCTCCATCCGATCCTATCCTCTATCCTATCTTATCCTCTATCCTATCCTATCCTCTATCCTATCCTATCCTCTATCCTATCCTATCCTATCCTCTATCTTATCCTATCCTCTATCATATCCTATCCTCTATCCTATCCTATCGTTTATCCTATCCTATCCTCAATCGTATCCTATTCTCTATCCTATCCTATTCTCTATCCTATCCTATCCTCTATCCTATCCTATTCTCCATCCGATCCTATCCTCTATCCTATCCTATCCTCTATCCTATCCTATCCTCTATCCTATCCTATCCTCTATCCTATCCTATCCGCTATCCTATCCAATCCTATATCCTATTCTCTATTCTATCCTATCCTCTATCCTATCCTATCCTCTATCCTATCCTATCCTCTATCCTATCCTATTCTCTATCCTATCCTATCCTCTATCCTATCCTATCCTCTATCCTATCCTATCCTCTCTCCTATTCTATCCTCTATCCTATCCAATCCTATATCGTATCCTCTATCCTATCCTATCCTCTATCCTATCCTATCCACTATCCTATCCTATCCTCTATCCTATCCTATCCTCTATCCTATCGTATCCTCTATCCTATCCTATCGTTTATCCTATCCAATCCTCTATCCTATCCTATTCTCTATCCTATCCTATCCTCTATCCTATCCTATCCTCTATCCTATCCTATCCTCTATCGTATATTATCCTCTATCCTATCCTATTCTCTATCCTATCCTATCCTCTATCCTATCCTATTCTCCATCCGATCCTATCCTCTATCCTATCTTATCCTCTATCCTATCCTATCCTCTATCCTATCCTATCCTCTATCCTATCCTATCCTATCCTCTATCTTATCCTATCCTCTATCATATCCTATCCTCTATCCTATCCTATCGTTTATCCTATCCTATCCTCTATCGTATCCTATTCTCTATCCTATCCTATTCTCTATCCTATCCTATCCTCTATCCTATCCTATTCTCCATCCGATCCTATCCTCTATCCTATCTTATCCTCTATCCTATCCTATCCTCTATCCTATCCTATCCTCTATCCTATCCTATCCTATCCTCTATCTTATCCTATCCTCTATCATATCCTATCCTCTATCCTATCCTATCGTTTATCCTATCCTATCCTCTATCCTATCCTATCCTCTATCCTATCCTATTCTCTATCCTATCCTATCCTCTATCCTATCCTATCCTCTATCCTATCCTATCCTCTATCCTATCCTATCCTCTATCCTATCCTATCCTCTATCCTATCCTATCCTCTATCCTATCCTATCCTCTATCCTATCCTATCCTCTATCATATCCTATCCTCTATCCTATCCAATCCTATATCCTATTCTCTATCCTATCCTATCCTCTATGATATCCTATCCTCTATCCTAACCTATTCTCTATCCTATCCTATCCTCTATCCTATCCTCTATCCTATCCTCTATCCTATCCTCTATCCTCTATCCTATCCTATCGTTTATCCTATCCTATCCTCTATCCTATCCTATCCTCTAACATATCCTATCCGCTATCCTATCCTATCCTCTATCCTATTCTATCCTCTATCCTATCCAATCCTATATCCTATTCTCTATCCTATCCTGTCCTCTATTCTATCCTATCCTCTATCCTATCCTATCCTCTATCCTATCATATCCTCTATCCTATCCTATCCCCTATCCTATCCTATCCTCTATCCTATCCTATCCTCTATCCTATCCTATTCTCTATCCTATCCTATCCTCTATCCTATGCTATCCTCTATCGTATCCTATCCTTTATCCTATCCTATCCTCTATCCTATCCTATCCGCTATCCTATCCAATCCTATATCCTATTCTCTATCCCATCCTATCCTCTATGATATCCTATCCTCTATCCTATACTATCCTCTATCCTATCCTATCCTCTATCCTATCCTATCCTCTATCCTATCCTATCCTCTATCCTATCCTATTCTCTATCCTATCCTATCCTCTATCCTATCCTATTCTCTATCCTATCCTATCCTCTATCCTATCCTATCCTGTATCCTATCCTATCCTCTATCCTATCCTATCCTCTATCCTATTCTATCCTCTATCCTATCCAATCCTATATCCTATTCTCTATCCTATCCTATCCTCTATGATATCCTATCCTCTATCCTAACCTATTCTCTATCCTATCCTATCCTCCATCCTATCCTATCCTATCCTCTATCCTATCCTATCGTCTATCCTATCATATCCTCTATCCTATCCTATCCCCTATCCTATCCTATCCTCTATCCTATCCTATCCTCTATCCTATCCTATCCTCTATCCTATCCTATTCTCTATCCTATCCTATCCTCTATCCTATGCTATCCTCTATCGTATCCTATCCTCTATCCTATCCTATCCTCTATCCTATCCTATCCTCTATCCTATCCAATCCTCTATCCTATCCTATCCTCTATCCTATCCTATCCTCTATCCTATCCTATTCTCCATCCGATCCTATCCTCTATCCTATCTTATCCTCTATCCTATCCTATCCTCTATCCTATCCTATCCTCTATCCTATCCTATCCTATCCTCTATCTTATCCTATCCTCTATCATATCCTATCCTCTATCCTATCCTATCGTTTATCCTATCCTATCCTCAATCGTATCCTATTCTCTATCCTATCCTATTCTCTATCCTATCCTATCCTCTATCCTATCCTATTCTCCATCCGATCCTATCCTCTATCCTATCTTATCCTCTATCCTATCCTATCCTCTATCCTATCCTATCCTCTATCCTATCCTATCCTATCCTCTATCCTATCCTATCCTCTATCCTATCCTATTCTCTATCCTATCCTATCCTCTATCCTATCCTATCCTCTATCCTATCCTATCCTCTCTCCTATTCTATCCTCTATCCTATCCAATCCTATATCGTATCCTCTATCCTATCCTATCCTCTATCCTATCCTATCCACTATCCTATCCTATCCTCTATCCTATCCTATCCTCTATCCTATCGTATCCTCTATCCTATCCTATCGTTTATCTTATCCAATCCTCTATCCTATCCTATTCTCTATCCTATCCTATCCTCTATCCTATCCTATCCTCTATCCTATCCTATCCTCTATCGTATATTATCCTCTATCCTATCCTATTCTCTATCCTATCCTATTCTCTATCCTATCCTATCCTCTATCCTATCCTATTCTCCATCCGATCCTATCCTCTATCCTATCTTATCCTCTATCCTATCCTATCCTCTATCCTATCCTATCCTCTATCCTATCCTATCCTATCCTCTATCTTATCCTATCCTCTATCATATCCTATCCTCTATCCTATCCTATCGTTTATCCTATCCTATCCTCTATCGTATCCTATTCTCTATCCTATCCTATTCTCTATCCTATCCTATCCTCTATCCTATCCTATTCTCCATCCGATCCTATCCTCTATCCTATCTTATCCTCTATCCTATCCTATCCTCTATCCTATCCTATCCTCTATCCTATCCTATCCTATCCTCTATCTTATCCTATCCTCTATCATATCCTATCCTCTATCCTATCCTATCGTTTATCCTATCCTATCCTCTATCCTATCCTATCCTCTATCCTATCCTATTCTCTATCCTATCCTATCCTCTATCCTATCCTATCCTCTATCCTATCCTATCCTCTATCCTATCCTATCCTCTATCCTATCCTATCCTCTATCCTATCCTATCCTCTATCCTATCCTATCCTCTATCCTATCCTATCCTCTATCATATCCTATCCTCTATCCTATCCAATCCTATATCCTATTCTCTATCCTATCCTATCCTCTATGATATCCTATCCTCTATCCTAACCTATTCTCTATCCTATCCTATCCTCTATCCTATCCTCTATCCTATCCTCTATCCTATCCTCTATCCTCTATCCTATCCTATCGTTTATCCTATCCTATCCTCTATCCTATCCTATCCTCTAACATATCCTATCCGCTATCCTATCCTATCCTCTATCCTATTCTATCCTCTATCCTATCCAATCCTATATCCTATTCTCTATCCTATCCTGTCCTCTATTCTATCCTATCCTCTATCCTATCCTATCCTCTATCCTATCATATCCTCTATCCTATCCTATCCCCTATCCTATCCTATCCTCTATCCTATCCTATCCTCTATCCTATCCTATTCTCTATCCTATCCTATCCTCTATCCTATGCTATCCACTATCGTATCCTATCCTTTATCCTATCCTATCCTCTATCCTATCCTATCCGCTATCCTATCCAATCCTATATCCTATTCTCTATCCTATCCTATCCTCTATGATATCCTATCCTCTATCCTATACTATCCTCTATCCTATCCTATCCTCTATCCTATCCTATCCTCTATCCTATCCTATCCTCTATCCTATCCTATTCTCTATCCTATCCTATCCTCTATCCTATCCTATTCTCTATCCTATCCTATCCTCTATCCTATCCTATCCTGTATCCTATCCTATCCTCTATCCTATCCTATCCTCTATCCTATTCTATCCTCTATCCTATCCAATCCTATATCCTATTCTCTATCCTATCCTATCCTCTATGATATCCTATCCTCTATCCTAACCTATTCTCTATCCTATCCTATCCTCCATCCTATCCTATCCTATCCTCTATCCTATCCTATCGTCTATCCTATCATATCCTCTATCCTATCCTATCCCCTATCCTATCCTATCCTCTATCCTATCCTATCCTCTATCCTATCCTATCCTCTATCCTATCCTATTCTCTATCCTATCCTATCCTCTATCCTATGCTATCCTCTATCGTATCCTATCCTCTATCCTATCCTATCCTCTATCCTATCCTATCCTCTATCCTATCCAATCCTCTATCCTATCCTATCCTCTATCCTATCCTATCCTCTATCCTATCCTATCCTCTATCCTATCCTATCCTCTATCCTATTCTATCCTCTATCCTATCCAATCCTATATCCTATTCTCTATCCTATCCTATCCTCTATGATATCCTATCCTCTATCCTAACCTATTCTCTATCCTATCCTATCCTCTATCCTATCCTATCCTCTATCCTATCCTATCCTCTATCCTATCCTATCCTCTATCCTATCCTATCCTCTATCCTATCCTATCCTCTATCCTATCCTATCCACTATCCTATCCTATCCTCTATCCTATCCTATCCTCTATCCTATCCTATCCTATCCTATCCTCTATCCTATCCTATCCTATCCTATCCTCTATCCTATCCTATCCTCTATCCTATCCTATCCTCTATCCTATACTATCCGCTATCCTATCCAATCCTATATCCTATTCTCTATCCTATCCTATCCTCTATGATATCCTATCCTCTATCCTAACCTATTCTCGATCCTATCCTATCATCTATCCTATCCTATCCTATCCTCTATCCTATCCTCTATCCTATCCAATCCTATATCCTATTCTCCATCCTATCCTATCCTCTACCCTATCCTATCCTCTATCAGATCCTATCCTCTATCCTATCCTATCCTCTATCCTATCATATCCTATCCTCTATCCTATCCTATCCTCTATCCTATCGTATCCTCTATCCTATCGTATCCTCTATCCTATCCTATCGTTTATCCTATCCTATGCTCTATCCTATCCTATTCTCTATCCTATCCTA
Source organism: Halictus rubicundus (assembly GCF_050948215.1). Classification (NCBI taxonomy): domain Eukaryota; kingdom Metazoa; phylum Arthropoda; class Insecta; order Hymenoptera; family Halictidae; genus Halictus; species Halictus rubicundus. The sequence continues at coordinate 162,138 of NW_027488963.1, read as the reverse complement.
TCCTCTATCCTATGCTATCCTCTATCGTATCCTATCCTCTATCCTATCCTATCCTCTACCCTATCCTATCCTCTATCAGATCCTATCCTCTATCCTATCCTATCCTCTATCCTATCGTATCCTATCCTCTATCCTATCCTATCCTCTATCCTATCGTATCCTCTATCCTATCGTATCCTCTATCCTATCCTATCGTTTATCCTATCCTATGCTCTATCCTATCCTATTCTCTATCCTATCCTATCCTCTATCCTATCCTCTATTCTATCCAATCCTATATCCTATCCTCTATCATATCCTATCCTCTATCCTATCCTATCCTCTATCCTATCCTATCCTATCCTCTATCCTATCCTATCCTCTATCCTATCCTATCCTCTATCGTATCCTATCCTCTATCCTATCCTATCCTCTATCCTATCCTATCCTATCCGCTATCCTATCCAATCCTATATCCTATTCTCTATTCTATCCTATCCTATCCTCTATCCTATCGTATCCTCTATCCTATCCTATCCTATCCTATCCTCTATCCTATCCTATCCTCTATCCTATCCTATCCTCTATCCTATACTATCCGCTATCCTATCCAATCCTATATCCTATTCTCTATCCTATCCTATCCTCTATGATATCCTATCCTCTATCCTAACCTATTCTCGATCCTATCCTATCCTCTATCCTATCCTATCCTATCCTCTATCCTATCCTCTATCCTATCCAATCCTATATCCTATTCTCCATCCTATCCTATCCTCTACCCTATCCTATCCTCTATCAGATCCTATCCTCTATCCTATCCTATCCTCTATCCTATCGTATCCTATCCTCTATCCTATCCTATCCTCTATCCTATCGTATCCTCTATCCTATCGTATCCTCTATCCTATCCTATCGTTTATCCTATCCTATGCTCTATCCTATCCTATTCTCTATCCTATCCTATCCTCTATCCTATGCTATCCTCTATCGTATCCTATCCTCTATCCTATCCTATCCTCTATCCTATCCTATCCTCTATCCTATCCAATCCTCTATCCTATCCTATCCTCTATCCTATCCTATCCTCTATCCTATCCTATCCTCTATCCTATCCTATCCTCTATCCTATTCTATCCTCTATCCTATCCAATCCTATATCCTATTCTCTATCCTATCCTACCCTCTATGATATCCTATCCTCTATCCTAACCTATTCTCTATCCTATCCTATCCTCTATCCTATCCTCTATTCTATCCAATCCTATATCCTATCCTCTATCATATCCTATCCTCTATCCTATCCTATCCTCTATCCTATCCTATCCTATCCTCTATCCTATCCTATCCTCTATCCTATCCTATCCTCTATCGTATCCTATCCTCTATCCTATCCTATCCTCTATCCTATCCTATCCTATCCGCTATCCTATCCAATCCTATATCCTATTCTCTATTCTATCCTATCCTCTATCCTATCCTATCCTCTATCCTATCCTATCCTCTATCCTATCCTATTCTCTATCCTATCCTATCCTCTATCCTATCCTATCCTCTATCCTATCCTATCCTCTCTCCTATTCTATCCTCTATCCTATCCAATCCTATATCGTATCCTCTATCCTATCCTATCCTCTATCCTATCCTATCCACTATCCTATCCTATCCTCTATCCTATCCTATCCTCTATCCTATCCTACCGTTTATCCTATCCTATCCTCTATCCTATCCTATTCTCTATCCTATCCTATCCTCTATCCTATCCTATCCTCTATCGTATATTATCCTCTATCCTATCCTATTCTCTATCCTATTCTATCCTCTATCCTATCCTATTCTCCATCCGATCCTATTCTCTATCCTATCCTATCCTCTATCCTATCCTATTCTCCATCCGATCCTATCCTCTATCCTATCTTATCCTCTATCCTATCCTATCCTCTATCCTATCCTATCCTCTATCCTATCCTATCCTATCCTCTATCTTATCCTATCCTCTATCCTATCCTATCCTCTATCATATCCTATCCTCTATCCTAACCAATCCTATATCCTATTCTCTATCCTATCCTATCCTCTATGATATCCTATCCTCTATCCTAACCTATTCTCTATCCTATCCTATCCTCTATCCTATCCAATCCTATCCTCTATCATATCCTCTATCCTATCCTATCCCCTATCCTATCCTATCCTCTATCCTATCCTATCCTCTATCCTATCCTATTCTCTATCCTATCCTATCCTCTATCCTATCCTATCCTCTATCCTATCCTATTCTCCATCCTATCCTATCCTCTATCCTATCCTATCCTCTATCCTATCCTATCCTCTATCCTATCCTATTCTCTATCCTATCTTATCCTCTACCCTATCCTATCCTCTATCCTATCCTATCCTCTATCCTATCCTATCCTCTATCCTATCCTATCCTCTATCCTATCCTATCCTCTATCCTATCTTATCCACTATCCTATCCTATCCTCTATCCTATCCTATCCTCTATCCTATCCTATCCTATCCTATCCTCTATCCTATCCTATCCTCTATCCTATCCTATCCTATCCTATCCTCTATCCTATCCTATCCTCTATCCTATCCTATCCTATCCTCTATCCTATCCTCTATCCTATCCAATCCTATATCCTATTCTCCATACTATCCTATCCTCTATCCTATCCTATCCTCTATCAGATCCTATCCTCTATCCTATCCTATCCTCTATCCTATCCTATCCTCTATCCTATCCTATTCTCTATCCTATCCTATCTTTCTATCCTATCCTATCCTCTATCCTATCCTATCCTCTCTCCTATTCTATCCTCTATCCTATCCAATCCTATATCGTATCCTCTATCCTATCCTATCCTCTATCCTATCCTATCCACTATCCTATCCTATCCTCTATCCTATCCTATCCTCTATCCTATCGTATCCTCTATCCTATCCTATCGTTTATCCTATCCTATCCTCTATCCTATCCTATTCTCTATCCTATCCTATCCTCTATCCTATCCTATCCTCAATCCTATCCTATCCTCTATCGTATATTATCCTCTATCCTATCCTATTCTCTATCCTATCCTATTCTCTATCCTATCCTACCCTCTATCCTATCCTATTCTCCATCCGATCCTATCCTCTATCCTATCTTATCCTCTATCCTATCCTATCCTCTATCCTATCCTATCCTCTATCCTATCCTATCCTATCCTCTATCTTATCGTATCCTCTATCATATCCTATCCTCTATCCTATCCTATCGTTGATCCTATCCTATCCTCTATCCTATCCTATCCTCTATCCTATCGTATCCTCTATCATATCCTATCCTCTATCCTATCCAATCCTATATCCTATTCTCTATCCTATCCTATCCTCTATGATATCCTATCCTCTATTCTAACCTATTCTCTATCCTATCCTATCCTCTATCCTATCCTATCCTATCCTCTATCCTATCCTCTATCCTATCCTATCCTATCGTTTATCCTATCCTATCCTCTATCCTATCCTATCCTCTAACATATCCTATCCGCTATCCTATCCTATCCTCTATCCTATTCTATCCTCTATCCTATCCAATCCTATATCCTATTCTCTATCCTATCCTATCCGCTATTCTATCCTATCCTCTATCCTATCCTATCCTCTATCCTATCATATCCTCTATCCTATCCTATCCCCTATCCTATGCTATCCTCTATCCTATCCTATCCTCTATCCTATCCTATCCTCTATCCTATCCTATCCTCTATCCTATCCTATTCTCTATCCTATCCTATCCTCTATCCTATGCTATCCTCTATCGTATCCTATCCTTTATCCTATCCTATCCTCTATCCTATCCTATCCGCTATCCTATCCAATCCTATATCCTATTCTCTATCCTATCCTATCCTCTATGATATCCTATCCTCTATCCTATACTATCCTCTATCCTATCCTATCCTCTATCCTATCCTATCCTCTATCCTATCCTATCCTCTATCCTATCCTATTCTCCATCCTATCCTATCCTCTATCCTATCCTATCCTCTATCCTATCCTATCCTCTATCCTATCCTGTCCTCTATCCTATCCTATCCTATCCTCTATCCTATCCTATCCTCTATCATATCCTATCCTCTATCCTATCCTATCGTTTATCCTATCCTATCCTCTATCCTATCCTATCCTCTATCCTATCCTATCCTCTATCCTATCCTATCGTTTATCCTATCCTATCCTCTATCCTATCCTATCGTTTATCCTATCCTATCCTCTATCCTATCCTATCCTCTATCCTATCCAATCCTCTATCCTATCCTATCCTCTATCCTATCCTATCCTCTATCCTATCCTATCCTCTATCCTATTCTATCCTCTATCCTATCCAATCCTATATCCTATTCTCTATCCTATCCTATCCTCTATGATATCCTATCCTCTATCCTAACCTATTCTCTATCCTATCCTATCCTCCATCCTATCCTATCATATCCTCTATCCTATCCTATCCCCTATCCTATCCTATCCTCTATCCTATCCTATCCTCTATCCTATCCTATCCTCTATCCTATCCTATCCTCTATCCTATCCTATCCTCTATCCTATCATATCCTCTATCCTATCCTATTCTCTATCCTATCCTATCCTCTATCCTATCCTATTCTCTATCCTATCCTATCCTCTATCCTATGCTATCCTCTATCCTATCCTATTCTCCATCCTATCCTATCCTCTATCCTATCCTATCCTCTATCCTATCCTATCCTCTATCCTATCCTATCCTCTATCCTATCCTATCCTATCCTCTATCCTATCCTATCCTCTATCATATCCTATCCTCTATCCTATCCTATCGTTTATCCTATCCTATCCTCTATCCTATCCTATCCTCTATCCTATCCTATCCTCTATCCTATCCTATCCTCTATCCTATCCAATCCTCTATCCTATCCTATCCTCTATCCTATCCTATCCTCTATCCTATCCTATCCTCTATCCTATTCTATCCTCTATCCTATCCAATCCTATATCCTATTCTCTATCCTATCCTATCCTCTATGATATCCTATCCTCTATCCTAACCTATTCTCTATCCTATCCTATCCTCCATCCTATCCTATCATATCCTCTATCCTATCCTATCCCCTATCCTATCCTATCCTCTATCCTATCCTATCCTCTATGATATCCTATCCTCTATCCTAACCTATTCTCTATCCTATCCTATTCTCTATCCTATCTTATCCTCTATCCTATCCTATCCTCTATCCTATCCTATCCTCTATCCTATCCAATCCTCCATCCTATCCTATCCTCTATCCTATCCTATCCTCTATCCTATCCTATCCTCTATCCTATCCTATCCTCTATCCTATTCTATCCTCTATCCTATCCAATCCTATATCCTATTCTCTATCCTATCCTATCCTCTATGATATCCTATCCTCTATCCTAACCTATTCTCTATCCTATCCTATCCTCTATCCTATCCTATCCTCTATCCTATCCTATCCTCTATCCTATCCTATCCTCTATCCTATCCTATCCTCTATCCTATCATATCCTCTATCCTATCTTATCCACTATCCTATCCTATCCTCTATCCTATCCTATCCTCTATCCTATCCTATCCTATCCTATCCTCTATCCTATCCTATCCTCTATCCTATCCTATCCTATCCTATCCTCTATCCTATCCTATCCTCTATCCTATCCTATCCTATCCTCTATCCTATCCTCTATCCTATCCAATCCTATATCCTATTCTCCATCCTATCCTATCCTCTATCCTATCCTATCCTCTATCAGATCCTATCCTATCCTCTATCCTATCCTATTCTCTATCCTATCCTATCCTCTATCCTATCCTATCCTCTATCCTATCCTATCCTCTCTCCTATTCTATCCTCTATCCTATCCAATCCTATATCGTATCCTCTATCCTATCCTATCCTCTATCCTATCCTATCCACTATCCTATCCTATCCTCTATCCTATCCTATCCTCTATCCTATCGTATCCTCTATCCTATCCTATCGTTTATCCTATCCTATCCTCTATCCTATCCTATCCTCTATCCTATCCTATCCCCTATCCTATCCTATCCTCTATCCTATCCTATCCTCTATCCTATCCTATCCTCTATCCTATCCTATCCTCTATCCTCTATCCTATCCTATCCTCTATCCTATCCTATCCTCTATCGTATATTATCCTCTATCCTATCCTATTCTCTATCCTATCCTATTCTCTATCCTATCCTATCCTCTATCCTATCCTATTCTCCATCCGATCCTATCCTCTATCCTATCTTATCCTCTATCCTATCCTATCCTCTATCCTATCCTATCCTCTATCCTATCCTATCCTCTCCTCTATCTTATCCTATCCTCTATCCTATCCTATCGTTTATCCTATCCTATCCTCTATCCTATCCTATCCTCTATCCTATCCCATCCTCTATCCTATCCTATTCTCTATCCTATCCTATCCTCTATCCTATCCTATTCTCTATCCTATCCTATCCTCTATCCTATCCTATCCTCTATCCTATCCTATTCTCCATCCTATCCTATCCTCTATCCTATCCTATCCTCTATCCTATCCTATCCTCTATCCTATCCTATCCTATCCTCTATCCTATCCTATCCTCTATCATATCCTATCCTCTATCCTATCCTATCGTTTATCCTATCCTATCCTCTATCCTATCCTATCCTCTATCCTATCCTATCCTCTATCCTATCGTATCCTCTATCCTATCCTATCCTATCCTCTATCCTATCCTATCCTCTATCATATCCTATCCTCTATCCTATCCTCTATCCTATCCTCTATTCTATCCAATCCTATATCCTATCCTCTATCATATCCTATCCTCTATCCTATCCAATCCTATATCCTATCCTCTATCATATCCTATCCTCTATCCTATCCTATCCTCTATCCTATCCTATCCTATCCTCTATCCTATCCTATCCTCTATCCTATCCTATCCTCTATCGTATCCTATCCTCTATCCTATCCTATCCTCTATCCTATCCTATCCTCTATCCTATCCTATCCGCTATCCTATCCAATCCTATATCCTATTCTCTATTCTATCCTATCCTCTATCCTATCCTATCCTCTATCCTATCCTATCCTCTATCCTATCCTATTCTCTATCCTATCCTATCCTCTATCCTATCCTATCCTCTATCCTATCCTATCCTCTCTCCTATTCTATCCTCTATCCTATCCAATCCTATATCGTATCCTCTATCCTATCCTATCCTCTATCCTATCCTATCCACTATCCTATCCTATCCTCTATCCTATCCTATCCTCTATCCTATCGTATCCTCTATCCTATCCTATCGTTTATCCTATCCAATCCTCTATCCTATCCTATTCTCTATCCTATCCTATCCTCTATCCTATCCTATCCTCTATCCTATCCCATCCTCTATCGTATATTATCCTCTATCCTATCCTATTCTCTATCCTATCCTATTCTCTATCCTATCCTATCCTCTATCCTATCCTATTCTCCATCCGATCCTATCCTCTATCCTATCTTATCCTCTATCCTATCCTATCCTCTATCCTATCCTATCCTCTATCCTATCCTATCCTATCCTCTATCTTATCCTATCCTCTATCATATCCTATCCTCTATCCTATCCTATCGTTTATCCTATCCTATCCTCTATCGTATCCTATTCTCTATCCTATCCTATTCTCTATCCTATCATATCCTGTATCCTATCCTATTCTCCATCCGATCCTATCCTCTATCCTATCTTATCCTCTATCCTATCCTATCCTCTATCCTATCCTATCCTCTATCCTATCCTATCCTATCCTCTATCCTATCCTATCCTCTATCCTATCCTATCCTCTATCCTATCCTATCCGCTATCCTATCCAATCCTATATCCTATTCTCTATTCTATCCTATCCTCTATCCTATCCTATCCTCTATCCTATCCTATCCTCTATCCTATCCTATTCTCTATCCTATCCTATCCTCTATCCTATCCTATCCTCTATCCTATCCTATCCTCTCTCCTATTCTATCCTCTATCCTATCCAATCCTATATCGTATCCTCTATCCTATCCTATCCTCTATCCTATCCTATCCACTATCCTATCCTATCCTCTATCCTATCCTATCCTCTATCCTATCGTATCCTCTATCCTATCCTATCGTTTATCCTATCCAATCCTCTATCCTATCCTATTCTCTATCCTATCCTATCCTCTATCCTATCCTATCCTCTATCCTATCCTATCCTCTATCGTATATTATCCTCTATCCTATCCTATTCTCTATCCTATCCTATTCTCTATCCTATCCTATCCTCTATCCTATCCTATTCTCCATCCGATCCTATCCTCTATCCTATCTTATCCTCTATCCTATCCTATCCTCTATCCTATCCTATCCTCTATCCTATCCTATCCTATCCTCTATCTTATCCTATCCTCTATCATATCCTATCCTCTATCCTATCCTATCGTTTATCCTATCCTATCCTCTATCGTATCCTATTCTCTATCCTATCCTATTCTCTATCCTATCCTATCCTCTATCCTATCCTATTCTCCATCCGATCCTATCCTCTATCCTATCTTATCCTCTATCCTATCCTATCCTCTATCCTATCCTATCCTCTATCCTATCCTATCCTATCCTCTATCTTATCCTATCCTCTATCATATCCTATCCTCTATCCTATCCTATCGTTTATCCTATCCTATCCTCTATCCTATCCTATCCTCTATCCTATCCTATTCTCTATCCTATCCTATCCTCTATCGTATCCTATCCTCTATCCTATCCTATCCTCTATCCTATCCTATCCTCTATCCTATCCTATCCTCTATCCTATCCTATCCTCTATCCTATCCTATCCTCTATCCTATCCTATCCTCTATCATATCCTATCCTCTATCCTATCCAATCCTATATCCTATTCTCTATCCTATCCTATCCTCTATGATATCCTATCCTCTATCCTAACCTATTCTCTATCCTATCCTATCCTCTATCCTATCCTCTATCCTATCCTCTATCCTATCCTCTATCCTATCCTCTATCCTCTATCCTATCCTATCGTTTATCCTATCCTATCCTCTATCCTATCCTATCCTCTAACATATCCTATCCGCTATCCTATCCTTTCCTCTATCCTATTCTATCCTCTATCCTATCCAATCCTATATCCTATTCTCTATCCTATCCTGTCCTCTATTCTATCCTATCCTCTATCCTATCCTATCCTCTATCCTATCATATCCTCTATCCTATCCTATCCCCTATCCTATCCTATCCTCTATCCTATCCTATCCTCTATCCTATCCTATTCTCTACCCTATCCTATCCTCTATCCTATGCTATCCTCTATCGTATCCTATCCTTTATCCTATCCTATCCTCTATCCTATCCTATCCGCTATCCTATCCAATCCTATATCCTATTCTCTATCCTATCCTATCCTCTATGATATCCTATCCTCTATCCTATACTATCCTCTATCCTATCCTATCCTCTATCCTATCCTATCCTCTATCCTATCCTATCCTCTATCCTATCCTATTCTCTATCCTATCCTATCCTCTATCCTATCCTATTCTCTATCCTATCCTATCCTCTATCCTATCCTATCCTGTATCCTATCCTATCCTCTATCCTATCCTATCCTCTATCCTATTCTATCCTCTATCCTATCCAATCCTATATCCTATTCTCTATCCTATCCTATCCTCTATGATATCCTATCCTCTATCCTAACCTATTCTCTATCCTATCCTATCCTCCATCCTATCCTATCCTATCCTCTATCCTATCCTATCGTCTATCCTATCATATCCTCTATCCTATCCTATCCCCTATCCTATCCTATCCTCTATCCTATCCTATCCTCTATCCTATCCTATCCTCTATCCTATCCTATTCTCTATCCTATCCTATCCTCTATCCTATGCTATCCTCTATCGTATCCTATCCTCTATCCTATCCTATCCTCTATCCTATCCTATCCTCTATCCTATCCAATCCTCTATCCTATCCTATCCTCTATCCTATCCTATCCTCTATCCTATCCTATCCTCTATCCTATCCTATCCTCTATCCTATTCTATCCTCTATCCTATCCAATCCTATATCCTATTCTCTATCCTATCCTATCCTCTATGATATCCTATCCTCTATCCTAACCTATTCTCTATCCTATCCTATCCTCTATCCTATCCTATCCTCTATCCTATCCTATCCTCTATCCTATCCTATCCTCTATCCTATCCTATCCTCTATCCTATCCTATCCTCTATCCTATCCTATCCACTATCCTATCCTATCCTCTATCCTATCCTATCCTCTATCCTATCCTATCCTATCCTATCCTCTATCCTATCCTATCCTATCCTATCCTCTATCCTATCCTATCCTCTATCCTATCCTATCCTCTATCCTATACTATCCGCTATCCTATCCAATCCTATATCCTATTCTCTATCCTATCCTATCCTCTATGATATCCTATCCTCTATCCTAACCTATTCTCGATCCTATCCTATCCTCTATCCTATCCTATCCTATCCTCTATCCTATCCTCTATCCTATCCTCTATCCTATCCAATCCTATATCCTATTCTCCATCCTATCCTATCCTCTACCCTATCCTATCCTCTATCAGATCCTATCCTCTATCCTATCCTATCCTCTATCCTATCATATCCTATCCTCTATCCTATCCTATCCTCTATCCTATCGTATCCTCTATCCTATCGTATCCTCTATCCTATCCTATCGTTTATCCTATCCTATGCTCTATCCTATCCTATTCTCTATCCTATCCTATCCTCTATCCTATGCTATCCTCTATCGTATCCTAACCTCTATCCTATCCTATCCTCTACCCTATCCTATCCTCTATCAGATCCTATCCTCTATCCTATCCTATCCTCTATCCTATCGTATCCTATCCTCTATCCTATCCTATCCTCTATCCTATCGTATCCTCTATCCTATCGTATCCTCTATCCTATCCTATCGTTTATCCTATCCTATGCTCTATCCTATCCTATTCTCTATCCTATCCTATCCTCTATCCTATCCTCTATTCTATCCAATCCTATATCCTATCCTCTATCATATCCTATCCTCTATCCTATCCTATCCTCTATCCTATCCTATCCTATCCTCTATCCTATCCTATCCTCTATCCTATCCTATCCTCTATCGTATCCTATCCTCTATCCTATCCTATCCTCTATCCTATCCTATCCTATCCGCTATCCTATCCAATCCTATATCCTATTCTCTATTCTATCCTATCCTATCCTCTATCCTATCGTATCCTCTATCCTATCCTATCCTATCCTATCCTCTATCCTATCCTATCCTCTATCCTATCCTATCCTCTATCCTATACTATCCGCTATCCTATCCAATCCTATATCCTATTCTCTATCCTATCCTATCCTCTATGATATCCTATCCTCTATCCTAACCTATTCTCGATCCTATCCTATCCTCTATCCTATCCTATCCTATCCTCTATCCTATCCTCTATCCTATCCAATCCTATATCCTATTCTCCATCCTATCCTATCCTCTACCCTATCCTATCCTCTATCAGATCCTATCCTCTATCCTATCCTATCCTCTATCCTATCCTATCCTCTATCCTATCCAATCCTCTATCCTATCCTATCCTCTATCCTATCCTATCCTCTATCCTATCCTATCCTCTATCCTATCCTATCCTCTATCCTATTCTATCCTCTATCCTATCCAATCCTATATCCTATTCTCTATCCTATCCTACCCTCTATGATATCCTATCCTCTATCCTATCCTATTCTCTATCCTATCCTATCCTCTATCCTATCCTATCCTCTATCCTATCCTATCCTCTATCCTATCCTATCCTCTATCCTATCCTATCCTCTATCCTATCCTATCCTCTATCCTATCCTGTCCACTATCCTATCCTATCCTCTATCCTATCCTATCATCTATCCTATCCTATCCTATCCTATCCTATCCTCTATCCTATCCTATCCTCTATCCTATCCTATCCTCTATCCTATACTATCCGCTATCCTATCCAATCCTATATCCTATTCTCTATCCTATCCTATCCTCTATGATATCCTATCCTCTATCCTAACCTATTCTCGATCCTATCCTATCCTCTATCCTATCCTATCCTATCCTCTATCCTATCCTCTATCCTATCCTCTATCCTATCCAATCCTATATCCTATTCTCCATCCTATCCTATCCTCTACCCTATCCTATCCTCTATCAGATCCTATCCTCTATCCTATCCTATCCTCTATCCTATCGTATCCTATCCTCTATCCTATCCTATCCTCTATCCTATCGTATCCTCTATCCTATCGTATCCTCTATCCTATACTATCGTTTACCCTATCCTATGCTCTATCCTATCCTATTCTCTATCCTATCCTATCCTCTATCCTATCCTCTATTCTATCCAATCCTATATCCTATCCTCTATCATATCCTATCCTCTATCCTATCCTATCCTCTATCCTATCCTATCCTATCCTCTATCCTATTCTATCCTCTATCCTATCCTATCCTCTATCGTATCCTATCCTCTATCCTATCCTATCCTCTATCCTATCCTATCCTATCCGCTATCCTATCCAATCCTATATCCTATTCTCTATTCTATCCTATCCTCTATCCTATCCTATCCTCTATCCTATCCTATCCTCTATCCTATCCTATTCTCTATCCTATCCTATCCTCTATCCTATCCTATCCTCTATCCTATCCTATCCTCTCTCCTATTCTATCCTCTATCCTATCCAATCCTATATCGTATCCTCTATCCTATCCTATCCTCTATCCTATCCTATCCACTATCCTATCCTATCCTCTATCCTATCCTATCCTCTATCCTATCCTACCGTTTATCCTATCCTATCCTCTATCCTATCCTATTCTCTATCCTATCCTATCCTCTATCCTATCCTATCCTCTAACGTATATTATCCTCTATCCTATCCTATTCTCTATCCTATCCTATCCTCTATCCTATCCTATTCTCCATCCGATCCTATTCTCTATCCTATCCTATCCTCTATCCTATCCTATTCTCCATCCGATCCTATCCTCTATCCTATCTTATCCTCTATCCTATCCTATCCTCTATCCTATCCTATCCTCTATCCTATCCTATCCTATCCTCTATCTTATCCTATCCTCTATCCTATCCTATCCTCTATCATATCCTATCCTCTATCCTATCCAATCCTATATCCTATTCTCTATCCTATCCTATCCTCTATGATATCCTATCCTCTATCCTAACCTATTCTCTATCCTATCCTATCCTCTATCCTATCCAATCCTATCCTCTATCATATCCTCTATCCTATCCTATCCCCTATCCTATCCTATCCTCTATCCTATCCTATCCTCTATCCTATCCTATTCTCTATCCTATCCTATCCTCTATCCTATCCTATCCTCTATCCTATCCTATTCTCCATCCTATCCTATCCTCTATCCTATCCTATCCTCTATCCTATCCTATCCTCTATCCTATCCTATCCTCTATCCTATCCTATTCTCTATCCTATCTTATCCTCTATCCTATCCTATCCTCTATCCTATCCTATCCTCTATCCTATCCTATCCTCTATCCTATCCTATCCTCTATGCTATCCTATCCTCTATCCTATCTTATCCACTATCCTATCCTATCCTCTATCCTATCCTATCCTCTATCCTATCCTATCCTATCCTATCCTCTATCCTATCCTATCCTCTATCCTATCCTATCCTATCCTATCCTCTATCCTATCCTATCCTCTATCCTATCCTATCCTATCCTCTATCCTATCCTCTATCCTATCCAATCCTATATCCTATTCTCCATACTATCCTATCCTCTATCCTATCCTATCCTCTATCAGATCCTATCCTCTATCCTATCCTATCCTCTATCCTATCCTATCCTCTATCCTATCCTATTCTCTATCCTATCCTATCTTTCTATCCTATCCTATCCTCTATCCTATCCTATCCTCTCTCCTATTCTATCCTCTATCCTATCCAATCCTATATCGTATCCTCTATCCTATCCTATCCTCTATCCTATCCTATCCACTATCCTATCCTATCCTCTATCCTATCCTATCCTCTATCCTATCGTATCCTCTATCCTATCCTATCGTTTATCCTATCCTATCCTCTATCCTATCCTATTCTCTATCCTATCCTATCGTCTATCCTATCCTATCCTCAATCCTATCCTATCCTCTATCGTATATTATCCTCTATCCTATCCTATTCTCTATCCTATCCTATTCTCTATCCTATCCTACCCTCTATCCTATCCTATTCTCCATCCGATCCTATCCTCTATCCTATCTTATCCTCTATCCTATCCTATCCTCTATCCTATCCTATCCTCTATCCTATCCTATCCTATCCTCTATCTTATCGTATCCTCTATCATATCCTATCCTCTATCCTATCCTATCGTTGATCCTATCCTATCCTCTATCCTATCCTATCCTCTATCCTATCGTATCCTCTATCATATCCTATCCTCTATCCTATCCAATCCTATATCCTATTCTCTATCCTATCCTATCCTCTATGATATCCTATCCTCTATTCTAACCTATTCTCTATCCTATCCTATCCTCTATCCTATCCTATCCTATCCTCTATCCTATCCTCTATCCTATCCTATCCTATCGTTTATCCTATCCTATCCTCTATCCTATCCTATCCTCTAACATATCCTATCCGCTATCCTATCCTATCCTCTATCCTATTCTATCCTCTATCCTATCCAATCCTATATCCTATTCTCTATCCTATCCTATCCGCTATTCTATCCTATCCTCTATCCTATCCTATCCTCTATCCTATCATATCCTCTATCCTATCCTATCCCCTATCCTATCCTATCCTCTATCCTATCCTATCCTCTATCCTATCCTATCCTCTATCCTATCCTATCCTCTATCCTATCCTATTCTCTATCCTATCCTATCCTATTCTCTATCCTATCCTATCCTCTATCCTATGCTATCCTCTATCGTATCCTATCCTTTATCCTATCCTATCCTCTATCCTATCCTATCCGCTATCCTATCCAATCCTATATCCTATTCTCTATCCTATCCTATCCTCTATGATATCCTATCCTCTATCCTATACTATCCTCTATCCTATCCTATCCTCTATCCTATCCTATCCTCTATCCTATCCTATCCTCTATCCTATCCTATTCTCCATCCTATCCTATCCTCTATCCTATCCTATCCTCTATCCTATCCTATCCTCTATCCTATCCTGTCCTCTATCCTATCCTATCCTATCCTCTATCCTATCCTATCCTCTATCATATCCTATCCTCTATCCTATCCTATCGTTTATCCTATCCTATCCTCTATCCTATCCTATCCTCTATCCTATCCTATCCTCTATCCTATCCTATCGTTTATCCTATCCTATCCTCTATCCTATCCTATCCTCTATCCTATCGTATCCTCTATCCTATCCTATCGTTTATCCTATCCTATCCTCTATCCTATCCTATTCTCTATCCTATCCTATCCTCTATCCTATCCTATCCTCAATCCTATCCTATCCTCTATCGTATATTATCCTCTATCCTATCCTATTCTCTATCCTATCCTATTCTCTATCCTATCCTACCCTCTATCCTATCCTATTCTCCATCCGATCCTATCCTCTATCCTATCTTATCCTCTATCCTATCCTATCCTCTATCCTATCCTATCCTCTATCCTATCCTATCCTATCCTCTATCTTATCGTATCCTCTATCATATCCTATCCTCTATCCTATCCTATCGTTGATCCTATCCTATCCTCTATCCTATCCTATCCTCTATCCTATCGTATCCTCTATCATATCCTATCCTCTATCCTATCCAATCCTATATCCTATTCTCTATCCTATCCTATCCTCTATGATATCCTATCCTCTATTCTAACCTATTCTCTATCCTATCCTATCCTCTATCCTATCCTATCCTATCCTCTATCCTATCCTCTATCCTATCCTATCCTATCGTTTATCCTATCCTATCCTCTATCCTATCCTATCCTCTAACATATCCTATCCGCTATCCTATCCTATCCTCTATCCTATTCTATCCTCTATCCTATCCAATCCTATATCCTATTCTCTATCCTATCCTATCCGCTATTCTATCCTATCCTCTATCCTATCCTATCCTCTATCCTATCATATCCTCTATCCTATCCTATCCCCTATCCTATCCTATCCTCTATCCTATCCTATCCTCTATCCTATCCT
The DNA here is from genome assembly GCF_050948215.1 of Halictus rubicundus. NCBI lineage: Eukaryota > Metazoa > Arthropoda > Insecta > Hymenoptera > Halictidae > Halictus > Halictus rubicundus. Next base: position 145,837 of record NW_027488963.1, on the reverse strand, counting down.
ATCCTCTATCCTATCCTATCCTCTATCCTATCCTATTCTCTATCCTATCCTATCCTATTCTCTATCCTATCCTATCCTCTATCCTATGCTATCCTCTATCGTATCCTATCCTTTATCCTATCCTATCCTCTATCCTATCCTATCCGCTATCCTATCCAATCCTATATCCTATTCTCTATCCTATCCTATCCTCTATGATATCCTATCCTCTATCCTATACTATCCTCTATCCTATCCTATCCTCTATCCTATCCTATCCTCTATCCTATCCTATCCTCTATCCTATCCTATTCTCCATCCTATCCTATCCTCTATCCTATCCTATCCTCTATCCTATCCTATCCTCTATCCTATCCTGTCCTCTATCCTATCCTATCCTATCCTCTATCCTATCCTATCCTCTATCATATCCTATCCTCTATCCTATCCTATCGTTTATCCTATCCTATCCTCTATCCTATCCTATCCTCTATCCTATCCTATCCTCTATCCTATCCTATCGTTTATCCTATCCTATCCTCTATCCTATCCTATCGTTTATCCTATCCTATCCTCTATCCTATCCTATCCTCTATCCTATCCAATCCTCTATCCTATCCTATCCTCTATCCTATCCTATCCTCTATCCTATCCTATCCTCTATCCTATTCTATCCTCTATCCTATCCAATCCTATATCCTATTCTCTATCCTATCCTATCCTCTATGATATCCTATCCTCTATCCTAACCTATTCTCTATCCTATCCTATCCTCCATCCTATCCTATCATATCCTCTATCCTATCCTATCCCCTATCCTATCCTATCCTCTATCCTATCCTATCCTCTATCCTATCCTATCCACTATCCTATCCTATCCTCTATCCTATCCTATCCTCTATCCTATCCTATCCTATCCTATCCTCTATCCTATCCTATCCTCTATCCTATCCTATCCTATCCTCTATCCTATCCTCTATCCTATCCAATCCTATATCCTATTCTCCATCCTATCCTCTATCCTATCCTATCCTCTATCAGATCCTATCCTCTATCCTATCCTATCCTCTATCCTATCCTATTCTCTATCCTATCCTATCCTCTATCCTATCCTATTCTCCATCCGATCCTATCCTCTATCCTATCGTATCCTCTATCCTATCGTATCCTCTATCCTATCCTATCGTTTATCCTATCCTATCCTCTATCCTATCCTATTCTCTATCCTATCCTATCCTCTATCCTATCCTATCCTCTATCCTATCCTATCCTCTATCGTATATTATCCTCTATCCTATCCTATTCTCTATCCTATCCTATTCTCTATCCTATCCTATCCTCTATCCTATCCTATTCTCCATCCGATCCTATCCTCTACCATATCCTATCCTCTATCCTATCCTATCGTTTATCCTATCCTATCCTCTATCCTATCCTATCCTCTAACATATCCTATCCGCTATCCTATCCTATCCTCTATCCTATTCTATCCTCTATCCTATCCAATCCTATATCCTATACTCTATCCTATCCTATCCTCTATTCTATCCTATCCTCTATCCTATCCTATCCTCTATCCTATCATATCCTCTATCCTATCCTATTCTCTATCCTATCCTATCCTCTATCCTATCCTATTCTCTATCCTATCCTATCCTCTATCCTATGCTATCCTCTATCCTATCCTATTCTCCATCCTATCCTATCCTCTATCCTATCCTATCCTCTATCCTATCCTATCCTCTATCCTATCCTATCCTCTATCCTATCCTATCCTATCCTCTATCCTATCCTATCCTCTATCATATCCTATCCTCTATCCTATCCTATCGTTTATCCTATCCTATCCTCTATCCTATCCTATCCTCTATCCTATCCTATCCTCTATCCTATCCTATCCTCTATCCTATCCAATCCTCTATCCTATCCTATCCTCTATCCTATCCTATCCTCTATCCTATCCTATCCTCTATCCTATTCTATCCTCTATCCTATCCAATCCTATATCCTATTCTCTATCCTATCCTATCCTCTATGATATCCTATCCTCTATCCTAACCTATTCTCTATCCTATCCTATCCTCCATCCTATCCTATCATATCTTCTATCCTATCCTATCCCCTATCCTATCCTATCCTCTATCCTATCCTATCCTCTATGATATCCTATCCTCTATCCTAACCTATTCTCTATCCTATCCTATTCTCTATCCTATCTTATCCTCTATCCTATCCTATCCTCTATCCTATCCTATCCTCTATCCTATCCAATCCTCCATCCTATCCTATCCTCTATCCTATCCTATCCTCTATCCTATCCTATCCTCTATCCTATCCTATCCTCTATCCTATTCTATCCTCTATCCTATCCAATCCTATATCCTATTCTCTATCCTATCCTATCCTCTATGATATCCTATCCTCTATCCTAACCTATTCTCTATCCTATCCTATCCTCTATCCTATCCTATCCTCTATCCTATCCTATCCTCTATCCTATCCTATCCTCTATCCTATCCTATCCTCTATCCTATCATATCCTCTATCCTATCTTATCCACTATCCTATCCTATCCTCTATCCTATCCTATCCTCTATCCTATCCTATCCTATCCTATCCTCTATCCTATCCTATCCTCTATCCTATCCTATCCTATCCTATCCTCTATCCTATCCTATCCTCTATCCTATCCTATCCTATCCTCTATCCTATCCTCTATCCTATCCAATCCTATATCCTATTCTCCATCCTATCCTATCCTCTATCCTATCCTATCCTCTATCAGATCCTATCCTATCCTCTATCCTATCCTATTCTCTATCCTATCCTATCCTCTATCCTATCCTATCCTCTATCCTATCCTATCCTCTCTCCTATTCTATCCTCTATCCTATCCAATCCTATATCGTATCCTCTATCCTATCCTATCCTCTATCCTATCCTATCCACTATCCTATCCTATCCTCTATCCTATCCTATCCTCTATCCTATCCTATCCTCTATCCTATCGTATCCTCTATCCTATCCTATCGTTTATCCTATCCTATCCTCTATCCTATCCTATCCTCTATCCTATCCTATCCCCTATCCTATCCTATCCTCTATCCTATCCTATCCTCTATCCTATCCTATCCTCTATCCTATCCTATCCTCTATCCTCTATCCTATCCTATCCTCTATCCTATCCTATCCTCTATCGTATATTATCCTCTATCCTATCCTATTCTCTATCCTATCCTATTCTCTATCCTATCCTATCCTCTATCCTATCCTATTCTCCATCCGATCCTATCCTCTATCCTATCTTATCCTCTATCCTATCCTATCCTCTATCCTATCCTATCCTCTATCCTATCCTATCCTCTCCTCTATCTTATCCTATCCTCTATCCTATCCTATCGTTTATCCTATCCTATCCTCTATCCTATCCTATCCTCTAACATATCCTATCCGCTATCCTATCCTATCCTCTATCCAATTCTATCCTCTATCCTATCCAATCCTATATCCTATTCTCTATCCTATCCTATCCTCTATCCTATCCTATTCTCCATCCGATCCTATCCTCTATCCTATCTTATCCTCTATCCTATCCTATCCTCTATCCTATCCTATCCTCTATCCTATCCTATCCCCTATCGTATCCTATCCTTTATCCTATCCTATCCTCTATCCTATCCTATCCGCTATCCTATCCAATCCTATATCCTATTCTCTATCCTATCCTATCCTCTATGATATCCTATCCTCTATCCTATACTATCCTCTATCCTATCCTATCCTCTATCCTATCCTATCCTCTATCCTATCCCATCCTCTATCCTATCCTATTCTCTATCCTATCCTATCCTCTATCCTATCCTATTCTCTATCCTATCCTATCCTCTATCCTATCCTATCCTCTATCCTATCCTATTCTCCATCCTATCCTATCCTCTATCCTATCCTATCCTCTATCCTATCCTATCCTCTATCCTATCCTATCCTCTATCCTATCCTATCCTATCCTCTATCCTATCCTATCCTCTATCATATCCTATCCTCTATCCTATCCTATCGTTTATCCTATCCTATCCTCTATCCTATCCTATCCTCTATCCTATCCTATCCTCTATCCTATCGTATCCTCTATCCTATCCTATCGTTTATCCTATCCTATGCTCTATCCTATCCTATTCTCTATCCTATCCTATCCTCTATCCTATCCTCTATTCTATCCAATCCTATATCCTATCCTCTATCATATCCTATCCTCTATCCTATCCAATCCTATATCCTATCCTCTATCATATCCTATCCTCTATCCTATCCTATCCTCTATCCTATCCTATCCTATCCTCTATCCTATCCTATCCTCTATCCTATCCTATCCTCTATCGTATCCTATCCTCCATCCTATCCTATCCTCTATCCTATCCTATCCTCTATCCTATCCTATCCGCTATCCTATCCAATCCTATATCCTATTCTCTATTCTATCCTATCCTCTATCCTATCCTATCCTCTATCCTATCCTATCCTCTATCCTATCCTATTCTCTATCCTATCCTATCCTCTATCCTATCCTATCCTCTATCCTATCCTATCCTCTCTCCTATTCTATTCTCTATCCTATCCAATCCTATATCGTATCCTCTATCCTATCCTATCCTCTATCCTATCCTATCCACTATCCTATCCTATCCTCTATCCTATCCTATCCTCTATCCTATCGTATCCTCTATCCTATCCTATCGTTTATCCTATCCAATCCTCTATCCTATCCTATTCTCTATCCTATCCTATCCTCTATCCTATCCTATCCTCTATCCTATCCTATCCTCTATCGTATATTATCCTCTATCCTATCCTATTCTCTATCCTATCCTATTCTCTATCCTATCCTATCCTCTATCCTATCCTATTCTCCATCCGATCCTATCCTCTATCCTATCTTATCCTCTATCCTATCCTATCCTCTATCCTATCCTATCCTCTATCCTATCCTATCCTATCCTCTATCTTATCCTATCCTCTATCATATCCTATCCTCTATCCTATCCTATCGTTTATCCTATCCTATCCTCTATCGTATCCTATTCTCTATCCTATCCTATTCTCTATCCTATCCTATCCTCTATCCTATCCTATTCTCCATCCGATCCTATCCTCTATCCTATCTTATCCTCTATCCTATCCTATCCTCTATCCTATCCTATCCTCTATCCTATCCTATCCTATCCTCTATCCTATCCTATCCTCTATCCTATCCTATCCTCTATCCTATCCTATCCGCTATCCTATCCAATCCTATATCCTATTCTCTATTCTATCCTATCCTCTATCCTATCCTATCCTCTATCCTATCCTATCCTCTATCCTATCCTATTCTCTATCCTATCCTATCCTCTATCCTATCCTATCCTCTATCCTATCCTATCCTCTCTCCTATTCTATCCTCTATCCTATCCAATCCTATATCGTATCCTCTATCCTATCCTATCCTCTATCCTATCCTATCCTCTATCCTATCCTATTCTCCATCCTATCCTATCCTCTATCCTATCCTATCCTCTATCCTATCCTATCCTCTATCCTATCCTGTCCTCTATCCTATCCTATCCTATCCTCTATCCTATCCTATCCTCTATCATATCCTATCCTCTATCCTATCCTATCGTTTATCCTATCCTATCCTCTATCCTATCCTATCCTCTATCCTATCCTATCCTCTATCCTATCCTATCGTTTATCCTATCCTATCCTCTATCCTATCCTATCGTTTATCCTATCCTATCCTCTATCCTATCCTATCCTCTATCCTATCCAATCCTCTATCCTATCCTATCCTCTATCCTATCCTATCCTCTATCCTATCCTATCCTCTATCCTATTCTATCCTCTATCCTATCCAATCCTATATCCTATTCTCTATCCTATCCTATCCTCTATGATATCCTATCCTCTATCCTAACCTATTCTCTATCCTATCCTATCCTCCATCCTATCCTATCATATCCTCTATCCTATCCTATCCCCTATCCTATCCTATCCTCTATCCTATCCTATCCTCTATCCTATCCTATCCTCTATCCTATCCTATCCTCTATCCTATCCTATCCTCTATCCTATCCTATCCACTATCCTATCCTATCCTCTATCCTATCCTATCCTCTATCCTATCCTATCCTATCCTATCCTCTATCCTATCCTATCCTCTATCCTATCCTATCCTATCCTCTATCCTATCCTCTATCCTATCCAATCCTATATCCTATTCTCCATCCTATCCTCTATCCTATCCTATCCTCTATCAGATCCTATCCTCTATCCTATCCTATCCTCTATCCTATCCTATTCTCTATCCTATCCTATCCTCTATCCTATCCTATTCTCCATCCGATCCTATCCTCTATCCTATCGTATCCTCTATCCTATCGTATCCTCTATCCTATCCTATCGTTTATCCTATCCTATCCTCTATCCTATCCTATTCTCTATCCTATCCTATTCTCTATCCTATCCTATCCTCTATCCTATCCTATTCTCCATCCGATCCTATCCTCTACCATATCCTATCCTCTATCCTATCCTATCGTTTATCCTATCCTATCCTCTATCCTATCCTATCCTCTAACATATCCTATCCGCTATCCTATCCTATCCTCTATCCTATTCTATCCTCTATCCTATCCAATCCTATATCCTATACTCTATCCTATCCTATCCTCTATTCTATCCTATCCTCTATCCTATCCTATCCTCTATCCTATCATATCCTCTATCCTATCCTATTCTCTATCCTATCCTATCCTCTATCCTATCCTATTCTCTATCCTATCCTATCCTCTATCCTATGCTATCCTCTATCCTATCCTATTCTCCATCCTATCCTATCCTCTATCCTATCCTATCCTCTATCCTATCCTATCCTCTATCCTATCCTATCCTCTATCCTATCCTATCCTATCCTCTATCCTATCCTATCCTCTATCATATCCTATCCTCTATCCTATCCTATCGTTTATCCTATCCTATCCTCTATCCTATCCTATCCTCTATCCTATCCTATCCTCTATCCTATCCTATCCTCTATCCTATCCAATCCTCTATCCTATCCTATCCTCTATCCTATCCTATCCTCTATCCTATCCTATCCTCTATCCTATTCTATCCTCTATCCTATCCAATCCTATATCCTATTCTCTATCCTATCCTATCCTCTATGATATCCTATCCTCTATCCTAACCTATTCTCTATCCTATCCTATCCTCCATCCTATCCTATCATATCCTCTATCCTATCCTATCCCCTATCCTATCCTATCCTCTATCCTATCCTATCCTCTATGATATCCTATCCTCTATCCTAACCTATTCTCTATCCTATCCTATTCTCTATCCTATCTTATCCTCTATCCTATCCTATCCTCTATCCTATCCTATCCTCTATCCTATCCAATCCTCCATCCTATCCTATCCTCTATCCTATCCTATCCTCTATCCTATCCTATCCTCTATCCTATCCTATCCTCTATCCTATTCTATCCTCTATCCTATCCAATCCTATATCCTATTCTCTATCCTATCCTATCCTCTATGATATCCTATCCTCTATCCTAACCTATTCTCTATCCTATCCTATCCTCTATCCTATCCTATCCTCTATCCTATCCTATCCTCTATCCTATCCTATCCTCTATCCTATCCTATCCTCTATCCTATCATATCCTCTATCCTATCTTATCCACTATCCTATCCTATCCTCTATCCTATCCTATCCTCTATCCTATCCTATCCTATCCTATCCTCTATCCTATCCTATTCTCTATCCTATCCTATCCTCTATCCTATGCTATCCTCTATCCTATCCTATTCTCCATCCTATCCTATCCTCTATCCTATCCTATCCTCTATCCTATCCTATCCTCTATCCTATCCTATCCTCTATCCTATCCTATCCTATCCTCTATCCTATCCTATCCTCTATCATATCCTATCCTCTATCCTATCCTATCGTTTATCCTATCCTATCCTCTATCCTATCCTATCCTCTATCCTATCCTATCCTCTATCCTATCCAATCCTCCATCCTATCCTATCCTCTATCCTATCCTATCCTCTATCCTATCCTATCATCTATCCTATCCTATCCTCTATAATATCGTATCCTCTATCCTATCCTATCCTGTATCCTATAATATCATCTATCCTATGCTATTCTCTATCCTATCCCATCCTCTGCCCTATCCTATACTATATCCTACCATATCCTCTTTCCTATCCTATCCTCTATCCTATCCTATCCTCTATCCTATCCTATCCTCTATCCTATTGTATCCTCTATCCTATCGTATCATCTATCCTTTCCTATCCTCTATCCTCTGTCCTATCCTATCCTCTATCCTATCCTATCCTCTACCCTATCCTATCCTCTATCCTATCCTGTCCTCTATCCTATCCTATCCTCTATCCTATCCTATCCTCCATCCTATCCTATCCTCTATCCTATCCCATCCTCTATCCTATCCTATCGTCTATCCTATAATATCCTCTATCCTAACCAATCATCTATCCTATCCTCTATCCTATCCTATCCTCCATCCTATCCCATCCTCTATCCTATCCTATCCTCTATCCTATCCTATCCTCTATCCTATCCTATCCTATCCTATCCTATCCTCTATCCTATCCTCTATCCTATCCTATCCTCTATCCTATCCTATCCTCTATCCTATCCTATCCTCTATCCTATTGTATCCTCTATCCTATCCTATCCTCAATCCTATCCTATCCTCAATCCTATCCTATACTCTATACTATCCTATCCTCTATCCTATCCTATCCTATCCTCTATCCTATCCTATCCTCTATCCTATCGTATCCTCTATCCTATCCTATCCTCTATCCTATCTTATCCTCTATCCTATCCTCTATCCTATCCTCTATCCTATCCTCTATTATATCCTCTATCCTATCCTATCCTCTATCCTATCGTATCCTCTATCCTATCCTATCCTCCATCCTATCCTATCCTCTATACTATCCTATCCTCTATCCTATCCTATCCTCTATCCTATCCTATCCTCTATGCTACCCTATCCTCTAGCCTATCCTATCCTCTATCCTATCCTATCCTCTATCCTATCCAATCCTCTATCCTATCCTATCCTCTATCCTATCCTATCCTCTATCCTATCCTATCCTCTATCCTATCCTATCCTCTATCCTATCCTATCCTCTATCCTATCCTATCCTCTATCCTATAATATCCTCTATCCTATCCTATCCTCTATCCTATCCTATCCTCCATCCTAACCTATCCTCGATCGTATCGTATCCTCTATCCTATCGTATCCTCTATCCTATCACATCCTCTATCCTATCGTATCCTCTATCCTATCCCATCCTCTATCCTATCCTATCGTCTATCCTATAATATCCTCTATCCTATCCAATCATCTATCCTATCCTCTATCCTATCCTATCCTCCATCCTATCCTATCCTCTATCCTATCCTATCCGCTATCCTATCCTATCCTCTATCTTATCCTATCCTCTATCCTATCCTATCCTCTATCCTATCCTATCCTCTATCCTATCCTATCCTCTATCCTATCCTATCCTCTATCCTATTGTATCCTCTAACCTATCGTATCCTCTATCCTATCCTATCCTCTATCCTATCCTATCCTCTATCCTCTGTCCTATCCTATCCTATATCCTATCCTATCCTCTACCCTATCCTATCCTCTATCCTATCCTGTCCTCTATCCTATCCTATCCTCTATCCTATCCTATCATCTATCCTATCCTATCCTCTATAATATCGTATCCTCTATCCTATCCTATCCTGTATCCTATAATATCATCTATCCTATGCTATTCTCTATCCTATCCCATCCTCTGCCCTATCCTATACTATATCCTACCATATCCTCTTTCCTATCCTATCCTCTATCCTATCCTATCCTCTATCCTATCCTATCCTCTATCCTATTGTATCCTCTATCCTATCGTATCATCTATCCTTTCCTATCCTCTATCCTCTGTCCTATCCTATCCTCTATCCTATCCTATCCTCTACCCTATCCTATCCTCTATCCTATCCTGTCCTCTATCCTATCCTATCCTCTATCCTATCCTATCCTCCATCCTATCCTATCCTCTATCCTATCCTATCCTCTATCCTATCATATCCTCTATCCTATAATATCCTCTATCCTATCCTATCCTCTATCCTATCCTATTCTCTATCCTATCCTATCCTCTATCCTATGGTATCCTCTATCCTATCCTATCCTCTATCCTATCCTATCCTCTATCCTATCCTCTATCCTATCCTCTATCCTATCCTCTATCCTATCATATCCTCTATCCTATCCTATCCTCAACCCTATCCTATCCTCAATCCTATCCGATCCTCAATCCTATCCTATCCTCTATCCTATCCAATCCTCTATCCTCTCCTCTATCCTATCCTACACTCTATCCTATCCTATCCTCTATCCTATCCTATCCTCTATCCTATCCTATCCTCTATCCTATAATATCCTCTATCCTATCCTATCCTCCATCCTAACCTATCCTCGATCGTATCGTATCCTCTATCCTATCCTATCCATCAACCCTATCCTATCCTCAATCCTATCCGATCCTCAATCCTATCCTATCCTCTATCCTATCCAATCCTCTATCCTCTCCTCTATCCTATCCTATACTCTATCCTATCCTATCCTCTATCCTATCCTATCCTCTATCCTATCCTATCCTCTATCCTATACTATCCTCTATCCTATAATATCCTCTATCCTATCCTATCCTCTATCCTATCCTATCCTCCATCCTAACCTATCCTCGATCGTATCGTATCCTCTATCCTATCGTATCCTCTATCCTATCACATCCTCTATCCTATCGTATCCTCTATCCTATCCTATCCTCTATCCTATCCTATCCTATCCTCTATCCTATCCTCTATCCTATCATATCCTATCCTATCCTCTATCCTATCCTCTATCCTATCCTATCCTCTATCCTATCCTATCCTCTATCCTATCCTATCCTCTATCCTATCCTATCCTCTATTCTATCCTATCCTCTATCCTATCCTATCCTCTATCCTATCCTATCCTCTATCCTATTGTATCCTCTATCCTATCGTATCCCCTATCCTATCCTATCCTCTAACCTATCCTATCCTCTATCCTCTGTCCTATCCTATCCTCTATCATATCCTATCCTCTACCCTATCCTATCCTCTATCCTATCCTATCCTCTCCTCTCCTCTATCCTATCCTATCCTCTATCCTATCCTATCCTCAATCCTATCCTATCCTCAATCCTATCCTATACTCTATACTATCCTATCCTCTATCCTATCCTATCCTATCCTCTATCCTATCCTATCCTCTATCCTATCGTATCCTCTATCCTATCCTATCCTCTATCCTATCTTATCCTCTATCCTATCCTCTATCCTATCCTCTATCCTATCCTCTATTATATCCTCTATCCTATCCAATCATCTATCCTATCCTCTATCCTATCCTATCCTCCATCCTATCCTATCCTCTATCCTATCCTATCCGCTATCCTATCCTATCCTCTATCCTATCCTATCCTCTATCCTATCCTATCCTCTATCCTATCCTATCCTCTATCCTATCCTATCCTCTATCCTATCCTATCCTCTATCCTATTGTATCCTCTAACCTATCGTATCCTCTATCCTATCCTATCCTCTATCCTATCCTATCCTCTATCCTCTGTCCTGTCCTATCCTCTATCCTATCCTATCCTCTACCCTATCCTATCCTCTATCCTATCCTGTCCTTTATCCTATCCTATCCTCTATCCTATCCTATCAACTATCCTATCTTATCCTCTATCCTATCCTCTATCCTATCCTCTATCCTATCCTCTATCCTATCCTCTATTATATCCTCTATCCTATCCTATCCTCTATCCTATCGTATCCTCTATCCTATCCTATCCTCCATCCTATCCTATCCTCTATACTATCCTATCCTCTATCCTATCCTATCCTCTATCCTATCCTATCCTCTATCCTATCCTATCCTCTATGCTACCCTATCCTCTAGCCTATCCTATCCTCTATCCTATGCTATTCTCTATCCTATCCCATCCTCTGCCCTATCCTATACTCTATCCTACCATATCCTCTTTCCTATCCTATCCTCTATCCTATCCTATCCTATCCTCTATCCTATCCTATCCTCTATCCTATTGTATCCTCTATCCTATCGTATCCTCTATCCTTTCCTATCCTCTATCCTCTGTCCTATCCTATCCTCTATCCTATCCTATCCTCTACCCTATCCTATCCTCTATCCTATCCTGTCCTCTATCCTATCCTATCCTCTATCCTATCCTATCATCTATCCTATCCTATCCTCTATACTATCCTATCCTCTATCCTATCCTCTATAATATCGTATCCTCTATCCTATCCTATCCTGTATCCTATAATATCATCTATCCTATGCTATTCTCTATCCTATCCCATCCTCTGCCCTATCCTATACTCTATCCTATCCTCTATCCTATCCTCTATCCTATCCTCTATCCTCTCCTCTATCCTATCCTCTATCCTATCCTCTATCCTATCCTCTATCCTATCCTCTATCCTATCCTCTATCCTATCCTATCCTCTATCCTATAATATCCTCTATACTATCCTATCCACTACCCTATCCTATCCTCTATCCTATAATATCCTCTATCCTATCCTATCCAGTATCCTATCCTATCCTCTACCCTATACTATCCTCTATCCTATCCTATCCTCTACCCTATCCAATCCCCTATCTTATCCTCTATCCTATCCTATTCACTATCCTGTCCTATCCTCTATCCTATCCTATCCTCTATCCTATCCTGTCCCCTATCCTATATTATACTCTATCATATACTATCCTCTATCCTATCCAATCCTCTATCCTATCCTATCCTCTATCCTATCGTATCCTCTATCCAATCCCATCCTCTATCGTATTCTATCCTCTATTCTATCCTATCCTATATCCCATCCTATCCTCTATCCTAACCTATCCTCTATCCTATCCTATCCTCAATGCTATCCTGCATCCTATCCCATCCTCTATCCTATTGGATCCTATATCCTATAATATCCTCTATCCTATCCTATACTTTATCCTATCCTATCCTCTGTCCTATCCTATTTTCTATCCTATCCTATCCCCTATCCTATCCTCTGTCCTCTAATATCCTCTATCCTATATTATAGTCTATCATATCCTATCCTCTATCCTATCGTATCCTCTATCCTATCCTATCCTCCATCCTATCCTATCCTCTATACTATCCTATCCTCTTTCCTATCCTATCCTCTATCCTATCCTATCCTCTATGCTATCCTATCGTCTATCCTATCGTATCCTCTATCCAATCCCATCCTCTATCCTATCCTATCCTCTTTCCTATCCTATCCTCTATCCTATCCTATCCTCTATCCTATCCTATCCTCTATCCTATCCTATCCTCTATCCTATCCTATCCTCAATCCTATCCTCTATGCTATCCTATCCTCAATCCTATCGTATCCCCTATCCTATCCTATCCTCTATCCTATCCTATCCTCTATCCTATCCTATCCTCTATCCTATCCTATCCTCTATCCTATCCTATCCTCTATCCTATCCTATCCTCTATCCTATCCTATCCTCTACCCTATCCTATCCTCTATCCTATCCTATCCTCTATCCTATCCTATCCGCTATCCTATCCTATCCTCTATCCTATCCTATCCTCTATCCTATCCTATCCTCTATCCTATCCTATCCTCTATCCTATCCTATCCTCTATCCTATCCTATCCTCTATCCTATAATATCCTCTATCCTATCCTATCCTCTATCCTATCCTATCCTCCATCCTAACCTATCCTCGATCGTATCGTATCCTCTATCCTATCGTATCCTCTATCCTATCACATCCTCTATCCTATCCTATCCTGTCCTCTATCCTATCCTATCCTCTATCCTATCCTATCCTCCATCCTATCCTATCCTCTATCCTATCCTATCCTCTATCCTATCATATCCTCTATCCTATAATATCCTCTATCCTATCCTATCCTCTATCCTATCCTATTCTCCATCCTATCCTATCCTCTATCCTATCCTATCCTCTATCCTATCATATCCTCTATCCTATAATATCCTCTATCCTATCCTATCCTCTATCCTATCCTATTCTCTATCCTATCCTATCCTCTATCCTATGGTATCCTCTATCCTATCCTATCCTCTATCCTATCCTATCCTCTATCCTATCCTCTATCCTATCCTCTATCCTATCCTCTATCCTATCCTCTATCCTATCCTCTATCCTATCCTCTATCCTATCATATCCTCTATCCTATCCTATCCTCAACACTATCCTATCCTCAATCCTATCCGATCCTCAATCCTATCCTATCCTCTATCCTATCCAATCCTCTATCCTCTCCTCTATCCTATCCTATACTCTATCCTATCCTATCCTCTATCCTATAATATCCTCTATCCTATCCTATCCTCCATCCTAACCTATCCTCGATCGTATCGTATCCTCTATCCTATCGTATCCTCTATCCTATCACATCCTCTATCCTATCGTATCCTCTATCCTACCCCATCCTCTATCCTATCCTATCGTCTATCCTATAATATCCTCTATCCTATCCAATCATCTATCCTATCCTCTATCCTATCCTATCCTCCATCCTATCCTATCCTCTATCCTATCCTATCCTCTATCCTATCCTATCCTCTATCCTATCCTATCCTCTATCCTATCCTATCCTCTATCCTATCCTATCCTATCCTCTATCCTATCCTATCCTCTATCCTATCCTATCCTCTATCCTATCCTATCATCTATCCTATTGTATCCTCTATCCTATCGTATCCTCTATCCTATCACATCCTCTATCCTATCGTATCCTCTATCCTATCCCATCCTCTATCCTATCCTATCGTGTATCCTATAATATCCTCTATCCTATCCAATCATCTATCCTATCCTCTATCCTATCCTATCCTCCATCCTATCCTATCCTCTATCCTATCCTATCCTCTATCCTATCGTATCCTCTATCCTATCCCATCCTCTATCCTATCCTATCGTCTATCCTATAATATCCTCTATCCTAACCAATCATCTATCCTATCCTCTATCCTATCCTATCCTCCATCCTATCCCATCCTCTATCCTATCCTATCCTCTATCCTATCCTATCCTCTATCCTATCCTATCCTATCCTCTATCCTATCCTCTATCCTATCCTATCCTCTATGCTACCCTATCCTCTAGCCTATCCTATCCTCTATCCTATCCTATCCTCTATCCTATCCTATCCTCTATCCTATCCTATCCTCTATCCTATCCTATCCTCTATCGTATCCTATCCTCTATCCTATCCTATCCTCTATCCTATCCTATCCTCTATCCTATAATATCCTCTATCCTATCCTATCCTCTATCCTATCCTATCCTCCATCCTAACCTATCCTCGATCGTATCGTATCCTCTATCCTATCGTATCCTCTATCCTATCGTATCCTCTATCCTATCGTATCCTCTATCCTATCCTATCGTCTATCCTATGATATCCTCTATCCTAACCAATCATCTATCCTATCCTCTATCCTATCCTATCCTCCATCCTATCCCATCCTCTACCCTATCCTATCCTCTATCCTATCCTATCCTCTCCTCTCCTCTATCCTATCCTATCCTCTATCCTATCCTATCCTCTATGCTACCCTATCCTCTAGCCTATCCTATCCTCTATCCTATCCTATCCTCTATCCTATCCTATCCTCTATCCTATCCTATCCTCTATCGTATCCTATCCTCTATCCTATCCTATCCTCTATCCTATCCTATCCTCTATCCTATAATATCCTCTATCCTATCCTATCCTCTATCCTATCCTATCCTCCATCCTAACCTATCCTCGATCGTATCGTATCCTCTATCCTATCGTATCCTCTATCCTATCACATCCTCTATCCTATCGTATCCTCTATCCTATCCCATCCTCTATCCTATCCTATCGTCTATCCTATAATATCCTCTATCCTAACCAATCATCTATCCTATCCTCTATCCTATCCTATCCTCCATCCTATCTCATCCTCTATCCTATCCTATCCTCTATCCTATCCTATCCTCTATCCTATCCTCTATCCTATCCTATCCTCTATCCTATCCTATCCTCTATCCTATCCTATCCTCTATCCTATCCTATCCTCTATTCTATCCTATCCTCTATCCTATCCTATCCTCTATCCTATCCTATCCTCTATCCTATTGTATCCTCTATCCTATCGTATCCTCTATCCTATCACATCCTCTATCCTATCGTATCCTCTATCCTATCCCATCCTCTATCCTATCCTATCGTGTATCCTATAATATCCTCTATCCTATCCAATCATCTATCCTATCCTCTATCCTATCCTATCCTCCATCCTATCCTATCCTCTATCCTATCCTATCCTCTATCCTATCGTATCCTCTATCCTATCCCATCCTCTATCCTATCCTATCGTCTATCCTATAATATCCTCTATCCTAACCAATCATCTATCCTATCCTCTATCCTATCCTATCCTCCATCCTATCCCATCCTCTATCCTATCCTATCCTCTATCCTATCCTATCCTCTATCCTATCCTATCCTATCCTCTATCCTATCCTCTATCCTATCCTATCCTCTATGCTACCCTATCCTCTAGCCTATCCTATCCTCTATCCTATCCTATCCTATCCTCTATCCTATCCTATCCTCTATCCTATCCTATCCTCTATCCTATCCTATCCTCTATCGTATCCTATCCTCTATCCTATCCTATCCTCTATCCTATCCTATCCTCTATCCTATAATATCCTCTATCCTATCCTATCCTCTATCCTATCCTATCCTCCATCCTAACCTATCCTCGATCGTATCGTATCCTCTATCCTATCGTATCCTCTATCCTATCACATCCTCTATCCTATCGTATCCTCTATCCTATCCCATCCTCTATCCTATCCTATCGTCTATCCTATGATATCCTCTATCCTAACCAATCATCTATCCTATCCTCTATCCTATCCTATCCTCCATCCTATCCCATCCTCTATCCTATCCTATCCTCTATCCTATCCTATCCTCTATCCTATCCTATCCTATCCTCTATCCTATCCTCTATCCTATCCTATCCTCTATCCTATCCTATACTCTATCCTATCCTATCCTCTATTCTATCCTATCCTGTATCCTATCCTATCCTCTATCCTATCCTATCCTCTATCCTATTGTATCCTCTATCCTATCGTATCCTCTATCCTATCCTATCCTCTAACCTATCCTATCCTCTATCCTCTGTCCTATCCTATCCTCTATCATATCCTATCCTCTACCCTATCCTATCCTCTATCCTATCCTATCCTCTCCTCTCCTCTATCCTATCCTATCCTCTATCCTATCCTATCCTCAATCCTATCCTATCCTCAATCCTATCCTATACTCTATACTATCCTATCCTCTATCCTATCCTATCCTATCCTCTATCCTATCCTATCCTCTATCCTATCGTATCCTCTATCCTATCCTATCCTCTATCCTATCTTATCCTCTATCCTATCCTCTATCCTATCCTCTATCCTATCCTCTATCCTATCCTCTATTATATCCTCTATCCTATCGTATCCTCTATTCTATCCTATCCTCTATCCTATCCTATCCTCTACCCTATCCTATCCTCTATCCTATCCTATCCTCTCCTCTCCTCTATCCTATCCTATCCTCTATCCTATCCTATCCTCTATGCTACCCTATCCTCTAGCCTATCCTATCCTCTATCCTATCCTATCCTCTCCTCTCCTCTATCCTATCCTATCCTCTATCCTATCCTATCCTCAATCCTATCCTATCCTCAATCCTATCCTATACTCTATACTATCCTATCCTCTATCCTATCCTATCCTATCCTCTATCCTATCCTATCCTCTATCCTATCGTATCCTCTATCCTATCCTATCCTCTATCCTATCTTATCCTCTATCCTATCCTCTATCCTATCCTCTATCCTATCCTCTATCCTATCCTCTATTATATCCTCTATCCTATCGTATCCTCTATTCTATCCTATCCTCTATCCTATCCTATCCTCTACCCTATCCTATCCTCTATCCTATCCTATCCTCTCCTCTCCTCTATCCTATCCTATCCTCTATCCTATCCTATCCTCTATGCTACCCTATCCTCTAGCCTATCCTATCCTCTATCCTATCCTATCCTCTATCCTATCCTATCCTCTATCCTATCCTATCCTCTATCGTATCCTATCCTCTATCCTATCCTATCCTCTATCCTATCCTATCCTCTATCCTATAATATCCTCTATCCTATCCTATCCTCTATCCTATCCTATCCTCCATCCTAACCTATCCTCGATCGTATCGTATCCTCTATCCTATCGTATCCTCTATCCTATCACATCCTCTATCCTATCGTATCCTCTATCCTATCCCATCCTCTATTATATCCTATCGTCTATCCTATAATATCCTCTATCCTAACCAATCATCTATCCTATCCTCTATCCTATCCTATCCTCCATCCTATCTCATCCTCTATCCTATCCTATCCTCTATCCTATCCTATCCTCTATCCTATCCTATCCTATCCTCTATCCTATCCTCTATCCTATCCTATCCTCTATCCTATCCTATCCTCTATCCTATCCTATCCTCTATCCTATCCTATCCTCTATTCTATCCTATCCTCTATCCTATCCTATCCTCTATCCTATCCTATCCTCTATCCTATTGTATCCTCTATCCTATCGTATCCTCTATCCTATCCTATCCTCTAACCTATCCTATCCTCTATCCTCTGTCCTATTCTATCCTCTATCATATCCTATCCTCTACCCTATCCTATCCTCTATCCTATCCTATCCTCTCCTCTCCTCTATCCTATAATATCCTCTATCCTATCCTATCCTCAATCCTATCCTATCCTCAATCCTATCCTATACTCTATACTATCCTATCCTCTATCCTATCCTATCCTATCCTCTATCCTATCCTATCCTCTATCCTATCGTATCCTCTATCCTATCCTATCCTCTATCCTATCTTATCCTCTATCCTATCCTCTATCCTATCCTCTATCCTATCCTCTATTATATCCTCTATCCTATCCAATCATCTATCCTATCCTCTATCCTATCCTATCCTCCATCCTATCCTATCCTCTATCCTATCCTATCCGCTATCCTATCCTATCCTCTATCCTATCCTATCCTCTATCCTATCCTATCCTCTATCCTATCCTATCCTCTATCCTATCCTATCCTCTATCCTATCCTATCCTCTATCCTATCCTATCCTCTATCCTATCCTATCCTCTATCCTCTGTCCTATCCTATCCTCTATCCTATCCTATCCTCTACCCTATCCTATCCTCTATCCTATCCTGTCCTTTATCCTATCCTATCCTCTATCCTATCCTATCATCTATCCTATCTTATCCTCTATCCTATCCTCTATCCTATCCTCTATCCTATCCTCTATTATATCCTCTATCCTATCCTATCCTCTATCCTATCGTATCCTCTATCCTATCCTATCCTCCATCCTATCCTATCCTCTATACTATCCTATCCTCTATCCTATCCTATCCTCTATCCTATCCTATCCTCTATGCTACCCTATCCTCTAGCCTATCCTATCCTCTATCCTATGCTATTCTCTATCCTATCCCATCCTCTGCCCTATCCTATACTCTATCCTACCATATCCTCTTTCCTGTCCTATCCTCTATCCTATCCTATCCTATCCTCTATCCTATCCTATCCTCTATCCTATTGTATCCTCTATCCTATCGTATCATCTATCCTATCCTATCCTCTATACTATACTATCCTCTATCCTATCCTCTATAATATCGTATCCTCTATCCTATCCTATCCTGTATCCTATAATATCATCTATCCTATGCTATTCTCTATCCTATCCCATCCTCTGCCCTATCCTATACTCTATCCTATCCTCTATCCTATCCTCTATCCTATCCTCTATCCTATCCTCTATCCTATCCTCTATCCTATCCTCTATCCTATCCTTTATCCTATCCTCTATCCTATCCTATCCTCTATCCTATAATATCCTCTATACTATCCTATCCACTACCCTATCCTATCCTCTATCCTATAATATCCTCTATCCTATCCTATCCAGTATCCTATCCTATCCTCTACCCTATACTATCCTCTATCCTATCCTATCCTCTACCCTATCCAATCCCCTATCTTATCCTCTATCCTATCCTATTCACTATCCTGTCCTATCCTCTATCCTATCCTATCCTCTATCCTATCCTGTCCCCTATCCTATATTATACTCTATCATATACTATCCTCTATCCTATCCAATCCTCTATCCTATCCTATCCTCTATCCTATCGTATCCTCTATCCAATCCCATCCTCTATCGTATTCTATCCTCTATTCTATCCTATCCTATATCCCATCCTATCCTCTATCCTAACCTATCCTCTATCCTATCCTATCCTCAATGCTATCCTGCATCCTATCCCATCCTCTATCCTATTGGATCCTATATCCTATAATATCCTCTATCCTATCCTATACTTTATCCTATCCTATCCTCTGTCCTATCCTATTTTCTATCCTATCCTATCCCCTATCCTATCCTCTGTCCTCTAATATCCTCTATCCTATATTATAGTCTATCATATCCTATCCTCTATCCTATCGTATCCTCTATCCTATCCTATCCTCCATCCTATCCTATCCTCTATACTATCCTATCCTCTTTCCTATCCTATCCTCTATTCTATCCTATCCTCTATGCTATCCTATCGTCTATCCTATCGTATCCTCTATCCAATCCCATCCTCTATCCTATCCTATCCTCTTTCCTATCCTATCCTCTATCCTATCCTATTCTCTATCCTATCCTATCCTCTATCCTATCCTATCCTCTATCCTATCCTATCCTCTATCCTATCCTATCCTCAATCCTATCCTCTATGCTATCCTATCCTCAATCCTATCGTATCCCCTATCCTATCCTATCCTCTATCCTATCCTATCCTCTATCCTATCCTATCCTCTATCCTATCCTATCCTCTATCCTATCCTATCCTCTATCCTATCCTATCCTCTATCCTATCCTATCCTCTATCCTATCCTATCCGCTATCCTATCCTATCCTCTATCCTATCCTATCCTCTATCCTATCCTATCCTCTATCCTATCCTATCCTCTATCCTATCCTATCCTCTATCCTATTGTATCCTCTAACCTATCGTATCCTCTATCCTATCCTATCCTCTATCCTATCCTATCCTCTATCCTCTGTCCTATCCTATCCTCTATCCTATCATATCCTCTACCCTATCCTATCCTCTATCCTATCCTGTCCTCTATCCTATCCTATCCTCTATCCTATCCTATCATCTATCCTATCCTATCATCTATCCTATCCTATCCTCTATACTATCCTATCCTCTATCCTATCCTCTATAATATCGTATCCTCTATCCTATCCTATCCTTTATCCTATAATATCATCTATCCTATGCTATTCTCTATCCTATCCCATCCTCTGCCCTATCCTATACTCTATCCTATCATATCCTCTATCCTATGCTATCCTCTTTCCTATCTTCTACTCTATCCTATCCTATCCTCTATCATATCCTATCCTGTATCGAATCCTATCCTCTATCCTATCCTATCGTCTATCCTATCGTCTATCCTATCCTATCCTCTATCCTATCCTATCCTCTATCATATCCTATCCTCTATCCTATCCTATCCTCTATCCTATCCTATCCTCTATCCTCTCCAATCCTCTATCCTATCCTATCCTCTATCCTATCCTATCCTATCCTCTATCCTGTAGTATCCTCTATCCTATCCTATCCTCTATCCTATCCTATCCTCTATCCTATCCTATCCTCTATCCTATCCTATCCTCTATACTCTCCAATCCTCTATCCTATCCTATCCTCTATCCTATCCTATCCTATCCTCTATCCTGTAGTATCCTCTATCCTATCCTATCCTCTATCCTATCCTATCCTCTATCCTATCCTATCCTCTATCCTATCCTATCCTCTATCCAATCCTATCCTCTATCCTATCATATCCTCTATCCTATCCTATCCTCTATCCTATCCTATCCTCTATCCTATCCTATCCTCTATCCTATCCTATCCTCTATCCTATCCTATCATCTATCCTATCCTATCCTCTATCCTATCCTATCCTCTATCCTATCCTCTATAATATCCTATCCTCTATCCTATCCTATCATCTATCCTATCGTATCCTCTATCCTATCCTATCCTCCATCCTATCCTATCCTCTATCCTATCCTATCCTCTATCCTATCCTATCCTCTATCCTATCCTATCCTCTATCCTATCCTATCCTCTATGCTATCCTATCCTCTATCCTATCCTATCCTCTATCCTATCCTATCCTCTATCCTATCCTATCCTCTACCCTATCCTATCCTCTATCCTATCCTATCCTCTCCTCTCCTCTATCCTATAATATCCTCTATCCTATCCTATCCTCAATCCTATCCTATCCTCAATCCTATCCTATACTCTATACTATCCTATCCTCTATCCTATCCTATCCTATCCTCTATCCTATCCTATCCTCTATCCTATCGTATCCTCTATCCTATCCTATCCTCTATCCTATCTTATCCTCTATCCTATCCTCTATCCTATCCTCTATCCTATCCTCTATTATATCCTCTATCCTATCCAATCATCTATCCTATCCTCTATCCTATCCTATCCTCCATCCTATCCTATCCTCTATCCTATCCTATCCGCTATCCTATCCTATCCTCTATCCTATCCTATCCTCTATCCTATCCTATCCTCTATCCTATCCTATCCTCTATCCTATCCTATCCTCTATCCTATCCTATCCTCTATCCTATCCTATCCTCTATCCTATCCTATCCTCTATCCTCTGTCCTATCCTATCCTCTATCCTATCCTATCCTCTACCCTATCCTATCCTCTATCCTATCCTGTCCTTTATCCTATCCTATCCTCTATCCTATCCTATCATCTATCCTATCTTATCCTCTATCCTATCCTCTATCCTATCCTCTATCCTATCCTCTATTATATCCTCTATCCTATCCTATCCTCTATCCTATCGTATCCTCTATCCTATCCTATCCTCCATCCTATCCTATCCTCTATACTATCCTATCCTCTATCCTATCCTATCCTCTATCCTATCCTATCCTCTATGCTACCCTATCCTCTAGCCTATCCTATCCTCTATCCTATGCTATTCTCTATCCTATCCCATCCTCTGCCCTATCCTATACTCTATCCTACCATATCCTCTTTCCTATCCTATCCTCTATCCTATCCTATCCTATCCTCTATCCTATCCTATCCTCTATCCTATTGTATCCTCTATCCTATCGTATCATCTATCCTATCCTATCCTCTATACTATACTATCCTCTATCCTATCCTCTATAATATCGTATCCTCTATCCTATCCTATCCTGTATCCTATAATATCATCTATCCTATGCTATTCTCTATCCTATCCCATCCTCTGCCCTATCCTATACTCTATCCTATCCTCTATCCTATCCTCTATCCTATCCTCTATCCTATCCTCTATCCTATCCTCTATCCTATCCTCTATCCTATCCTTTATCCTATCCTCTATCCTATCCTATCCTCTATCCTATAATATCCTCTATACTATCCTATCCACTACCCTATCCTATCCTCTATCCTATAATATCCTCTATCCTATCCTATCCAGTATCCTATCCTATCCTCTACCCTATACTATCCTCTATCCTATCCTATCCTCTACCCTATCCAATCCCCTATCTTATCCTCTATCCTATCCTATTCACTATCCTGTCCTATCCTCTATCCTATCCTATCCTCTATCCTATCCTGTCCCCTATCCTATATTATACTCTATCATATACTATCCTCTATCCTATCCAATCCTCTATCCTATCCTATCCTCTATCCTATCGTATCCTCTATCCAATCCCATCCTCTATCGTATTCTATCCTCTATTCTATCCTATCCTATATCCCATCCTATCCTCTATCCTAACCTATCCTCTATCCTATCCTATCCTCAATGCTATCCTGCATCCTATCCCATCCTCTATCCTATTGGATCCTATATCCTATAATATCCTCTATCCTATCCTATACTTTATCCTATCCTATCCTCTGTCCTATCCTATTTTCTATCCTATCCTATCCCCTATCCTATCCTCTGTCCTCTAATATCCTCTATCCTATATTATAGTCTATCATATCCTATCCTCTATCCTATCGTATCCTCTATCCTATCCTATCCTCCATCCTATCCTATCCTCTATACTATCCTATCCTCTTTCCTATCCTATCCTCTATTCTATCCTATCCTCTATGCTATCCTATCGTCTATCCTATCGTATCCTCTATCCAATCCCATCCTCTATCCTATCCTATCCTCTTTCCTATCCTATCCTCTATCCTATCCTATCCTCTATCCTATCCTATCCTCTATCCTATCCTATCCTCTATCCTATCCTATCCTCTATCCTATCCTATCCTCAATCCTATCCTCTATGCTATCCTATCCTCAATCCTATCGTATCCCCTATCCTATCCTATCCTCTATCCTATCCTATCCTCTATCCTATCCTATCCTCTATCCTATCCTATCCTCTATCCTATCCTATCCTCTATCCTATCCTATCCTCTATCCTATCCTATCCTCTATCCTATCCTATCCGCTATCCTATCCTATCCTCTATCCTATCCTATCCTCTATCCTATCCTATCCTCTATCCTATCCTATCCTCTATCCTATCCTATCCTCTATCCTATTGTATCCTCTAACCTATCGTATCCTCTATCCTATCCTATCCTCTATCCTATCCTATCCTCTATCCTCTGTCCTATCCTATCCTCTATCCTATCATATCCTCTACCCTATCCTATCCTCTATCCTATCCTGTCCTCTATCCTATCCTATCCTCTATCCTATCCTATCATCTATCCTATCCTATCATCTATCCTATCCTATCCTCTATACTATCCTATCCTCTATCCTATCCTCTATAATATCGTATCCTCTATCCTATCCTATCCTTTATCCTATAATATCATCTATCCTATGCTATTCTCTATCCTATCCCATCCTCTGCCCTATCCTATACTCTATCCTATCATATCCTCTATCCTATGCTATCCTCTTTCCTATCTTCTACTCTATCCTATCCTATCCTCTATCATATCCTATCCTGTATCGAATCCTATCCTCTATCCTATCCTATCGTCTATCCTATCGTCTATCCTATCCTATCCTCTATCCTATCCTATCCTCTATCATATCCTATCCTCTATCCTATCCTATCCTCTATCCTATCCTATCCTCTATCCTCTCCAATCCTCTATCCTATCCTATCCTCTATCCTATCCTATCCTATCCTCTATCCTGTAGTATCCTCTATCCTATCCTATCCTCTATCCTATCCTATCCTCTATCCTATCCTATCCTCTATCCTATCCTATCCTCTATACTCTCCAATCCTCTATCCTATCCTATCCTCTATCCTATCCTATCCTATCCTCTATCCTGTAGTATCCTCTATCCTATCCTATCCTCTATCCTATCCTATCCTCTATCCTATCCTATCCTCTATCCTATCCTATCCTCTATCCAATCCTATCCTCTATCCTATCATATCCTCTATCCTATCCTATCCTCTATCCTATCCTATCCTCTATCCTATCCTATCCTCTATCCTATCCTATCCTCTATCCTATCCTATCATCTATCCTATCCTATCCTCTATCCTATCCTATCCTCTATCCTATCCTCTATAATATCCTATCCTCTATCCTATCCTATCATCTATCCTATCGTATCCTCTATCCTATCCTATCCTCCATCCTATCCTATCCTCTATCCTATCCTATCCTCTATCCTATCCTATCCTCTATCCTATCCTATCCTCTATCCTATCCTATCCTCTATGCTATCCTATCCTCTATCCTATCCTATCCTCTATCCTATCCTATCCTCTATCCTATCCTATCCTCTATCCTATCCTATCCTCTATCCTATCGTGTCCTCTATGCTATCCTATCCTCCATCCTAGCCTATCCTCTATCCTATCCTATCCTCTATCCTATCCTATCATCTATCCTATCCTATCCTCTATGCTATCCTATCCTCTATCCTATCCTATCCTCTATGCTATCCTATCCTCTATCCTATCCTATCCTCTATCCTATCCTATCCTCTATCCTATCCTATCCTCTATCCTATAATATCCTCTATCCTATCCTATCCTCTATCCTATCCAATCCCCTATCCTGTCCTCTATCCTATCCAATCCCCTATCTTATCCTCTATCCTATCCTATCCTCTATCCTATCCTATCCTCCATCCTAACCTATCCTCTATCCTATCCTATCGTCTATCCTATAATATCCTCTATCCTATACAATCATCTATCCTATCCTCTATCCTAGCCTATCCTCAATCCTATCCTATCCCCTATAGTATCCTATCCTCTATCATATCCAATCCTATATCCTATCCTCTATCCTATCCTATCCTCTATCCTATCCTATCCTCTTTCCTATCCTATCCTCAATCCTATTCTATCCTCTATCCTATCCTATCCTCTATCCTATAATATCCTCTACCCTATCCTATCTTCTATCCAATCCTATCCTCCATCCTAACCTATCCTCTATCCTATCCTATCCTCTATCCTATCCTATCCTCTATCCTATCCTATCCTCTATCCTATCCTATCCTCTATCCTATCCTATCCTTTTTTTTTTTTTTTTAAAGGTATTTGCCTCTATTTAACTTTTCAATTTCTACAAAATCGTTAAAAATCTATTATCGCTGGTCGCGCATGTACTTAATTTAATTTAATCTAATCGATTCGCTTAAACTTAATCTATTTTATATATACTAACACTTAAAGTAACTAAACTCGAGATTAACCCTAAGATTACAAATCTAAAACCTAAACTCTAAAAATTTACTAGCTAAACCTTATTAGCCAAAAACCAAAAAAAAAAACCAACACAAACAGTTGTAATTCTAATTTTTTCTATTAACCTAACCTATCTTATCTAAAATTCGCACAGAATCGCCGAGGTCCGCAGAAATCTACTTAGCGGCTACGATATTCTCTCTACCTACTAGCTACGAAAATTTGACGAAATTCGCAAAATTGTAAGAATTTTTGAAGAAATCTCGTGCGATCGACGGGAAAAATTCTAAAATTGCTTCGAATTATCTAAAATCGTCTGAAAGTGACGAAAAAACGCTAAGAAATGCTAAAATTCTGCTAATTTCTGGATTTCGCAAGAGGGAAGTGGGGGTTTTTGGATAGTTGACCCCCACTTATTCTTATATGTTTGTAAAGCCCTCGTTGAATGCGTAACTTGCCTCGTTGAAAGTTTTTTCGAGAATCAGCTCCTTCCCCTTGTCCGTGTTGTTATCTCGAAAAGGGGGGGGGGGGGTTTCGACAAATTTTTTGCCTTGGGGAACACTGTGCCCCAGATCACAGACACCCCTTAGATTCCCCTACCGAGTCGACCCACGTACTCAGATTTTTTAGGATCCGAAATTATTTGGTCACCCGGTATGCACGCTAATTTTCAACTTTCACCGATTCCGGCGTTCAGCGGCTCGTTGTAACGGTACGGGCGAGCACTTTACTTTCGTCTGGTCCGTTTCCCTAATTTCCGTAAAATAAGCCTGCTAATCGCTATATCTCCGAAATGGGTGGGTGCAGAGCAAAAAAGTTTTCGGGGGGGAGAATAACTTCTCCTTTCCGACCCCCTTCGACTCGCCACCCTTCGAAATGGGCGGCCCTAAAATTTTATTGAGATCGGCCTATTTTTGTATTTTACCCGAGTTCTATCTCTTTCTCCTAAGACTTTATATCCGGTGTATAATTACTACTGGTTATCCCTCTGCGGTTTTAACTCTTCTAGTTCCTACCTTACTTTAGGTAACACCGTCCGACCGACCCCTCACGTTGTGTGAACTTCTCGGCTTGGCCTTTCGGGTGTTCTCTATCCTCTCTTGTTCTATGTATTTTCTCTCTATCTCTCTCGTCACTTGACACTTGGAAATTCTAAACTGCTTTATAGTCCACTTGGTATTAATCTATCGAGTGTAATTGTTCGTTTTCTAACACTGTTATTTCACCGGTTTTAATTATTTATTTATTTTTAAAATTTAATTGACATCTCTACTATTTTTAAAAACTTCTAGTCTTTTTCTATTTCTTTCTTTTCAGGTATATGCAGTTTTTCGGCACTCCCGTTTCCCGGATTTTGCTGGAAGTATCTTATTTTCACGTAAGTGTACCCGATTTAATTTTAAGAGTTTAATCTTTTCTTTTTCTTTTTCAGATGTTCGCGTTTGGTTTTTCGAGATTCTATAGTTGATGATCTGCTATTTTCTTTCAAGTTATTTTCCTCTTAGGAGTTTATCCGCCCCTGAGGGGTTTTTAACCCGAACTCCGCGTGAATCGCGTCTTTATTCGCGTTTTGGCTTTATAGTCCTTTTGGTTTTGAATTTTCCACTCACTTTTTACTTTTATATATACTCATACTTATTATTTCGAGTAAGAATAAATTAAAGTAAAACTCGCGAGTGCGGTTGAAATTTTCGCGTTTCTATGCTCTCTTACGATGTTAGCTCGGTGAGATTTCGATTCGCTCTGCTTTTCAAATTCAATCCTGAGGCACGGGAGGCCTCGGTGACTTTCCCCCTCCCTACCCGTTTCTCCGAGCGTTTTTCGGTCGTGGTGTGTTGTGTTACGCCGAGACAATGTAGTTGAACTCGAGTAACCCCATCATTTCAAAATTTTGATATTTTGATTGCTTTGACCTGAGTTGTTCTATCGTTAACGTCCTCGTCTTATGATTTTTTCCAGTTTTACCCTTGTGGTATGGAAACAGAGGGGCAAGTGTCCTATTTCTTCTTCTATTTTCGGTTAGTATATTGCCTAACTGTCTAATTTTAAAATATATTCTATGCTATCCGGTTAATACTTTCCTCCTAATAAACTTTCTTCGTGCTACCCGCCCGTGTTCTGGAAACGACTATGTACATATTATACTATTACCGTGGCCTGAGCCGCGTATTCTGTGCTCCACGAAATTTCTTTTAGCTATAAAATCAAGATTTTTAATATTTTATCTGGTCAAATTTTTGGCGGGCGTTTAGAAAGGTGCAAATTTTTATTTTCATCTTAATTTTTTAGCCCCCCCCCCCCTCTTGAAAATATCTTTTAAAATAGACCCTTTTCAGTTGTTTTTTCTATATCAAAAAATTCGCCGTTTCCAAAAAACGTCGGGTTTACAATCTGGCACGTTAAAAGTTCCCCTAACCCTTATAATTTAATAAAATACAATTCGCCACGTGTTGATAGCGT
The DNA here is from genome assembly GCF_050948215.1 of Halictus rubicundus. Classification (NCBI taxonomy): domain Eukaryota; kingdom Metazoa; phylum Arthropoda; class Insecta; order Hymenoptera; family Halictidae; genus Halictus; species Halictus rubicundus. Next base: position 116,339 of record NW_027488963.1, on the reverse strand, counting down.
CGTCCGCCATCTTGTCGCTTAGTGCTAAGCAATACGCCGCTGGGAGTATGCCCCTGATTTACCTTGTCACTTCTCGCCCGCTATCTTCGCTTTCTCGCACGATTCCTACTTTATCCTACTTTTCGCGGTGTCGCGCTCTGCCCGGAGTCGGTAAGTGGCGCCTGGGAAGCTGCAACCGGAGCCGCAAGTAATACGCCGCTGGTCCTTTGGCTTCGTTGCCTTCCACCGTCTGCTCCGTGCTACAGCGTCCCCGGGGGAGTGTGGAGGGGCCAGGGGGGGGAGCCGAGATGCTGAAGGGTTGTCTGCGTTGAGCTTGGAAGTTTCTCCCTCTACTTAGCGGTGGTTGATCTCCTTGTTGTCGCCCTAGCCTGGTCCCGCGTATTCGCTTCTTCACAGGCGTCGGTTGACCTTCGGCATCCTCCACCGTCTATTGAGGCCTCCTTTTCCCGCGATGTCCTCCGCTCCTCGGCCCCCCCCCCCGGGAAATCCTATCCTATCCTCTATCCTATCCTATCCTCTTTCCTATCCTATCCTCAATCCTACTCTATCCTCTATCCTATCCTATCCTCTATCCTATCCTCAATCCTATCCAATCCCCTATCCTATCCTCTGTCCTATAATATCCTCTATCCTATACTATAGTCTATCCTATCCTATCCTCTATCCTATCGTGTCCTCTATCCTATCCTATCCTCCATCCTATCCTATCCTCTATCCTATCCTATCCTCTATCCTATCCTATCCTATCCTCTATCCTATCCTATCCTCTATCCTATCCTATCCTCTATCCTATCCTATCCTCCATCCTAACCTATCCTCTATCCTATCCTATCGTCTATGCTATAATATCCTCTATCCTATACAATCATCTATCCTATCCTCTATCCTAGCCTATCCACAATCCTATCTTATCCCCTATAGTATCCTATCCTCTATCATATCCAATCCTATATCCTATCCTCTATCCTATCCTATCCTCTATCCTATCCTATCCTCTTTCCTATCCTATCCTCAATCCTATTCTATCCTCTATCCTATCCTATCCTCTATCCTATCCTCAATCCTATCCAATCCCCTATCCTATCCTCTGTCCTATAGTATCCTCTATCCTATATTATAGTCTATCCTATCCTATCCTCTATCCTATCGTATCCTCTATCCTATCCTATCCTGTATCCTATAATATCATCTATCCTATGCTATTCTCTATCCTATACCATCCTCTGCCCTATCCTATACTCTATCCTATCATATCCTCTATCCTATGCTATCCTCTTTCCTATCCTCTACTCTATCCTATCCTATCCTCTATCATATCCTATCCTCTATCGTATCCTATCCTCTATCGTATCCTATCGTCTATCCTATCCAATCCCCTATCCTATCCTCTATCATATCCTATCCTCTATCCTATAATATCAGCTATCCTATCCTATCCTATCATCTATCATATCCAATCCCCTATCCTATCCTCTATCCTATCCTATCCTCTATCCTATCCTATCCTCTATCCTATCCTATCCCCTATCCTATCCTATCCTCTATCCTATCCTATCCTCTATCCTATCCTATAATCTATCCTATCCTATCCTCTATCCTATCCTATCCTCTATCGTATCCTATCCTCTATCCTATCCTATCCTCTATCCTATACTATCCTCTATACAATCCTCTATCCTATCCTATCCTCTTTCCTATCCTATCCTCTATCCTATCCTATCCTCTATCCTATCCTATCCTCTATCCTATCCTATCCTCTATCCTATCCTATAATCTATCCTATCCTATCCTCTATCATATCCTATCCTCTATCGTATCCTATCCTCTATCGTATCCTATCGTCTATCCTATCCAATCCCCTATCCTATCCTCTATCATATCCTATCCTCTATCCTATAATATCAGCTATCCTATCCTATCCTATCCTCTATCATATCCAATCCCCTATCCTATCCTCTATCCTATCCTATCCTCTATCCTATCCTATCCTCTATCCTATCCTATCCTCTATCGTATCCTATCCTCTATCCTATCCTATCCCCTATACTATCCTCTATCCTATCCTCTCCTCTATCGTATCCCATCCTCTATCCTATCCAATCCTCTATCCTATCCTCTATTCTATCCTATCCTATATCCTATAATATCCTCTATCCTATCCTATCCTATATCCTATAATATCCTCTATCCTATCCTATCCTCTACCCTATCCAATCCCCTATCTTATCCTTTATCCTATCCTATTCACTATGCTGTCCCATCTTCTATCCTATCCTATCCTCTATCCTATCCTGTCCCCTATCCTATATTATACTCTATCATATACTATCCTCTATCCTATCCAATCCTCTATCCTATCAGATCCTCTATCCTATCGTATCCTCTATCCAATCCCATCCTATATCGTATTCTATCCTCTATCCTATCCTATAACCCATCCTATCCTCTATCCTAACCTATCCTCTATCCTATCCTATCCTCTATCCTATCCTATCCTCTTTCCTATCCTATCCTCTATCCTATCCTGTCCTCTATCCTATCCTATCCTCTATCCTCTCCTATCCTCAGTCCTATCCTCTATGCTATAATATCCTCAATCCTATCGTATCCCCTATCCTATCCTATCCTCTATCCTATCCTATCCTCTATCGTATCCCATCCTCTATCCTATCCGGCCCTCTATCCTATCCTATCCTCCATCCTATCCTCTCCTCTATCATATCCTGTCCCCTATCCTATCCTATACTCTATCCTATACTATCCTCTATCCTATCCTATCCTCTATCCTATCCTATCCTCTATCCTATCCTATCCTCTATCCTATCCTATCCTCTATCCTATCCTATCCTCTATCCTATCCTATCCTCTTTCCTATCCTATCCTCAATCCTACTCTATTCTCTATCCTATCCTATCCTCTATCCTATCCTCAATCCTATCCAATCCCCTATCCTATCCTCTGTCCTATAATATCCTCTATCCTATACTATAGTCTATCCTATCCTATCCTCTATCCTATCGTGTCCTCTATCCTATCCTATCCTCCATCCTATCCTATCCTCTATCCTATCCTATCCTCTATCCTATCCTATCCTATCCTCTATCCTATCCTATCCTCTATCCTATCCTATCCTCTATCCTATCCTATCCTCCATCCTATCCTATCCTCTATCCTATCCTATAATCTATCCTATCCTATCCTCTATCATATCCTATCCTCTATCGTATCCTATCCTCTATCCTATCCTATCCTCTATCCTATCCTATCCTCTATCCTCTCCAATCCTCTATCCTATCCTATCCTCTATCCTATCCTATCCTATCCTCTATCCTGTAGTATCCTCTATCCTATCCTATCCTCTATCCTATCCTATCCTCTATCCTATCCTATCCTCTATCCTATCCTATCCTCTATACTCTCCAATCCTCTATCCTATCCTATCCTCTATCCTATCCTATCCTATCCTCTATCCTGTAGTATCCTCTATCCTATCCTATCCTCTATCCTATCCTATCCTCTATCCTATCCTATCCTCTATCCAATCCTATCCTCTATCCTATCATATCCTCTATCCTATCCTATCCTCTATCCTATCCTATCCTCTATCCTATCCTATCCTCTATCCTATCCTATCCTCCATCCTATCCTATCATCTATCCTATCCTATCCTCTATCCTATCCTATCCTCTATCCTATCCTATCCTCTATCCTATCCTCTATAATATCCTATCCTCTATCCTATCCTATCATCTATCCTATCGTATCCTCTATCCTATCCTATCCTCCATCCTATCCTATCCTCTATCCTATCCTATCCTCTATCCTATCCTATCCTCTATCCTATCCTATCCTCTATGCTATCCTATCCTCTATCCTATCCTATCCTCTATCCTATCCTATCCTCTATCCTATCCTATCCTCTATCCCATCCTATCCTCTATCCTATCGTGTCCTCTATCCTATCCTATCCTCCATCCTAGCCTATCCTCTATCCTATCCTATCCTCTATCCTATCCTATCATCTATCCTATCCTATCCTCTATGCTATCCTATCCTCTATCCTATCCTATCCTCTATGCTATCCTATCCTCTATCCTATCCTATCCTCTATCCTATCCTATCCTCTATCCTATCCTATCCTCTATCCTATAATATCCTCTATCCTATCCTATCCTCTATCCTATCCAATCCCCTATCCTGTCCTCTATCCTATCCAATCCCCTATCTTATCCTCTATCCTATCCTATCCTCTATCCTATCCTATCCTCCATCCTAACCTATCCTCTATCCTATCCTATCGTCTATCCTATAATATCCTCTATCCTATACAATCATCTATCCTATCCTCTATCCTAGCCTATCCTCAATCCTATCCTATCCCCTATAGTATCCTATCCTCTATCATATCCAATCCTATATCCTATCCTCTATCCTATCCTATCCTCTATCCTATCCTATCCTCTTTCCTATCCTATCCTCAATCCTATTCTATCCTCTATCCTATCCTATCCTCTATCCTATAATATCCTCTACCCTATCCTATCTTCTATCCTATCCAATCCTCCATCCTAACCTATCCTCTATCCTATCCTATCCTCTATCCTATCCTATCCTCTATCCTATCCTATCCTCTATCCTATCCTATCCTCTATCCTATCCTATCCTCTATCCTATCCTATCCTCTTTCCTATCCTATCCTCAATCCTACTCTATCCTCTATCCTATCCTATCCTCTATCCTATCCTCAATCCTATCCAATCCCCTATCCTATCCTCTGTCCTATAATATCCTCTATCCTATACTATAGTCTATCCTATCCTATCCTCTATCCTATCGTGTCCTCTATCCTATCCTATCCTCCATCCTATCCTATCCTCTATCCTATCCTATCCTCTATCCTATCCTATCCTATCCTCTATCCTATCCTATCCTCTATCCTATCCTATCCTCTATCCTATCCTATCCTCCATCCTAACCTATCCTCTATCCTATCCTATCGTCTATGCTATAATATCCTCTATCCTATACAATCATCTATCCTATCCTCTATCCTAGCCTATCCACAATCCTATCTTATCCCCTATAGTATCCTATCCTCTATCATATCCAATCCTATATCCTATCCTCTATCCTATCCTATCCTCTATCCTATCCTATCCTCTTTCCTATCCTATCCTCAATCCTATTCTATCCTCTATCCTATCCTATCCTCTATCCTATCCTCAATCCTATCCAATCCCCTATCCTATCCTCTGTCCTATAGTATCCTCTATCCTATATTATAGTCTATCCTATCCTATCCTCTATCCTATCGTATCCTCTATCCTATCCTATCCTGTATCCTATAATATCATCTATCCTATGCTATTCTCTATCCTATACCATCCTCTGCCCTATCCTATACTCTATCCTATCATATCCTCTATCCTATGCTATCCTCTTTCCTATCCTCTACTCTATCCTATCCTATCCTCTATCATATCCTATCCTCTATCGTATCCTATCCTCTATCGTATCCTATCGTCTATCCTATCCAATCCCCTATCCTATCCTCTATCATATCCTATCCTCTATCCTATAATATCAGCTATCCTATCCTATCCTATCATCTATCATATCCAATCCCCTATCCTATCCTCTATCCTATCCTATCCTCTATCCTATCCTATCCTCTATCCTATCCTATCCCCTATCCTATCCTATCCTCTATCCTATCCTATCCTCTATCCTATCCTATAATCTATCCTATCCTATCCTCTATCCTATCCTATCCTCTATCGTATCCTATCCTCTATCCTATCCTATCCTCTATCCTATACTATCCTCTATACAATCCTCTATCCTATCCTATCCTCTTTCCTATCCTATCCTCTATCCTATCCTATCCTCTATCCTATCCTATCCTCTATCCTATCCTATCCTCTATCCTATCCTATAATCTATCCTATCCTATCCTCTATCATATCCTATCCTCTATCGTATCCTATCCTCTATCGTATCCTATCGTCTATCCTATCCAATCCCCTATCCTATCCTCTATCATATCCTATCCTCTATCCTATAATATCAGCTATCCTATCCTATCCTATCCTCTATCATATCCAATCCCCTATCCTATCCTCTATCCTATCCTATCCTCTATCCTATCCTATCCTCTATCCTATCCTATCCTCTATCGTATCCTATCCTCTATCCTATCCTATCCCCTATACTATCCTCTATCCTATCCTATCCTCTATCGTATCCTATCCTCTATCCTATCCTATCCTCTATCCTATACTATCCTCTATACAATCCTCTATCCTATCCTATCCTCTTTCCTATCCTATCCTCTATCCTATCCTATCCTCTATCCTATCCTATCCTCTATCCTATCCTATCCTCTATCCTATCCTATAATCTATCCTATCCTATCCTCTATCATATCCTATCCTCTATCGTATCCTATCCTCTATCGTATCCTATCGTCTATCCTATCCAATCCCCTATCCTATCCTCTATCATATCCTATCCTCTATCCTATAATATCAGCTATCCTATCCTATCCTATCCTCTATCATATCCAATCCCCTATCCTATCCTCTATCCTATCCTATCCTCTATCCTATCCTATCCTCTATCCTATCCTATCCTCTATCGTATCCTATCCTCTATCCTATCCTATCCCCTATACTATCCTCTATCCTATCCTCTCCTCTATCGTATCCCATCCTCTATCCTATCCAATCCTCTATCCTATCCTCTATTCTATCCTATCCTATATCCTATAATATCCTCTATCCTATCCTATCCTATATCCTATAATATCCTCTATCCTATCCTATCCTCTACCCTATCCAATCCCCTATCTTATCCTTTATCCTATCCTATTCACTATCCTGTCCCATCTTCTATCCTATCCTATCCTCTATCCTATCCTGTCCCCTATCCTATATTATACTCTATCATATACTATCCTCTATCCTATCCAATCCTCTATCCTATCAGATCCTCTATCCTATCGTATCCTCTATCCAATCCCATCCTATATCGTATTCTATCCTCTATCCTATCCTATAACCCATCCTATCCTCTATCCTAACCTATCCTCTATCCTATCCTATCCTCTATCCTATCCTATCCTCTTTCCTATCCTATCCTCTATCCTATCCTGTCCTCTATCCTATCCTATCCTCTATCCTATCCTCAATCCTATCCAATCCCCTATCCTATCCTCTGTCCTATAATATCCTCTATCCTATACTATAGTCTATCCTATCCTATCCTCTATCCTATCGTGTCCTCTATCCTATCCTATCCTCCATCCTATCCTATCCTCTATCCTATCCTATCCTCTATCCTATCCTATCCTATCCTCTATCCTATCCTATCCTCTATCCTATCCTATCCTCTATCCTATCCTATCCTCCATCCTAACCTATCCTCTATCCTATCCTATCGTCTATGCTATAATATCCTCTATCCTATACAATCATCTATCCTATCCTCTATCCTAGCCTATCCACAATCCTATCTTATCCCCTATAGTATCCTATCCTCTATCATATCCAATCCTATATCCTATCCTCTATCCTATCCTATCCTATCCTCTTTCCTATCCTATCCTCAATGCTATTCTATCCTCTATCCTATCCTATCCTCTATCCTATCCTCAATCCTATCCAATCCCCTATCCTATCCTCTGTCCTATAGTATCCTCTATCCTATATTATAGTCTATCCTATCCTATCCTCTATCCTATCGTATCCTCTATCCTATCCTATCCTGTATCCTATAATATCATCTATCCTATGCTATTCTCTATCCTATACCATCCTCTGCCCTATCCTATACTCTATCCTATCATATCCTCTATCCTATGCTATCCTCTTTCCTATCCTCTACTCTATCCTATCCTATCCTCTATCATATCCTATCCTCTATCGTATCCTATCCTCTATCGTATCCTATCGTCTATCCTATCCAATCCCCTATCCTATCCTCTATCATATCCTATCCTCTATCCTATAATATCAGCTATCCTATCCTATCCTATCATCTATCATATCCAACCCCCTATCCTATCCTCTATCCTATCCTATCCTCTATCCTATCCTATCCTCTATCCTATCCTATCCCCTATCCTATCCTATCCTCTATCCTATCCTATCCTCTATCCTATCCTATAATCTATCCTATCCTATCCTCTATCCTATCCTATCCTCTATCGTATCCTATCCTCTATCCTATCCTATCCTCTATCCTATACTATCCTCTATACAATCCTCTATCCTATCCTATCCTCTTTCCTATCCTATCCTCTATCCTATCCTATCCTCTATCCTATCCTATCCTCTATCCTATCCTATCCTCTATCCTATCCTATAATCTATCCTATCCTATCCTCTATCATATCCTATCCTCTATCGTATCCTATCCTCTATCGTATCCTATCGTCTATCCTATCCAATCCCCTATCCTATCCTCTATCATATCCTATCCTCTATCCTATAATATCAGCTATCCTATCCTATCCTATCCTCTATCATATCCAATCCCCTATCCTATCCTCTATCCTATCCTATCCTCTATCCTATCCTATCCCCTATAGTATCCTATCCTCTATCATATCCAATCCTATATCCTATCCTCTATCCTATCCTATCCTCTATCCTATCCTATCCTCTTTCCTATCCTATCCTCAATCCTATTCTATCCTCTATCCTATCCTATCCTCTATCCTATAATATCCTCTACCCTATCCTATCTTCTATCCTATCCTATCCTCCATCCTAACCTATCCTCTATCCTATCCTATCCTCTATCCTATCCTATCCTCTATCCTATCCTATCCTCTATCCTATCCTATCCTCTATCCTATCCTATCCTCTATCCTATCCTATCCTCTTTCCTATCCTATCCTCAATCCTACTCTATCCTCTATCCTATCCTATCCTCTATCCTATCCTCAATCCTATCCAATCCCCTATCCTATCCTCTGTCCTATAATATCCTCTATCCTATACTATAGTCTATCCTATCCTATCCTCTATCCTATCGTGTCCTCTATCCTATCCTATCCTCCATCCTATCCTATCCTCTATCCTATCCTATCCTCTATCCTATCCTATCCTATCCTCTATCCTATCCTATCCTCTATCCTATCCTATCCTCTATCCTATCCTATCCTCCATCCTAACCTATCCTCTATCCTATCCTATCGTCTATGCTATAATATCCTCTATCCTATACAATCATCTATCCTATCCTCTATCCTAGCCTATCCACAATCCTATCTTATCCCCTATAGTATCCTATCCTCTATCATATCCAATCCTATATCCTATCCTCTATCCTATCCTATCCTATCCTCTTTCCTATCCTATCCTCAATCCTATTCTATCCTCTATCCTATCCTATCCTCTATCCTATCCTCAATCCTATCCAATCCCCTATCCTATCCTCTGTCCTATAGTATCCTCTATCCTATATTATAGTCTATCCTATCCTATCCTCTATCCTATCGTATCCTCTATCCTATCCTATCCTGTATCCTATAATATCATCTATCCTATGCTATTCTCTATCCTATACCATCCTCTGCCCTATCCTATACTCTATCCTATCATATCCTCTATCCTATGCTATCCTCTTTCCTATCCTATCCTCTATCATATCCTATCCTCTATCGTATCCTATCCTCTATCGTATCCTATCGTCTATCCTATCCAATCCCCTATCCTATCCTCTATCATATCCTATCCTCTATCCTATAATATCAGCTATCCTATCCTATCCTATCATCTATCATATCCAATCCCCTATCCTATCCTCTATCCTATCCTATCCTCTATCCTATCCTATCCTCTATCCTATCCTATCCCCTATCCTATCCTATCCTCTATCCTATCCTATCCTCTATCCTATCCTATAATCTATCCTATCCTATCCTCTATCCTATCCTATCCTCTATCGTATCCTATCCTCTATCCTATCCTATCCTCTATCCTATACTATCCTCTATACAATCCTCTATCCTATCCTATCCTCTTTCCTATCCTATCCTCTATCCTATCCTATCCTCTATCCTATCCTATCCTCTATCCTATCCTATCCTCTATCCTATCCTATAATCTATCCTATCCTATCCTCTATCATATCCTATCCTCTATCGTATCCTATCCTCTATCGTATCCTATCGTCTATCCTATCCAATCCCCTATCCTATCCTCTATCATATCCTATCCTCTATCCTATAATATCAGCTATCCTATCCTATCCTATCCTCTATCATATCCAATCCCCTATCCTATCCTCTATCCTATCCTATCCTCTATCCTATCCTATCCTCTATCCTATCCTATCCTCTATCGTATCCTATCCTCTATCCTATCCTATCCCCTATACTATCCTCTATCCTATCCTCTCCTCTATCGTATCCCATCCTCTATCCTATCCAATCCTCTATCCTATCCTCTATTCTATCCTATCCTATATCCTATAATATCCTCTATCCTATCCTATCCTATATCCTATAATATCCTCTATCCTATCCTATCCTCTACCCTATCCAATCCCCTATCTTATCCTTTATCCTATCCTATTCACTATCCTGTCCCATCTTCTATCATATACTATCCTCTATCCTATCCAATCCTCTATCCTATCAGATCCTCTATCCTATCGTATCCTCTATCCAATCCCATCCTATATCGTATTCTATCCTCTATCCTATCCTATCCTATAACCCATCCTATCCTCTATCCTAACCTGTCCTCTATCCTATCCTATCCTCTATCCTATCCTATCCTCTTTCCTATCCTATCCTCTATCCTATCCTGTCCTCTATCCTATCCTATCCTCTATCCTCTCCTATCCTCAGTCCTATCCTCTATGCTATAATATCCTCAATCCTATCGTATCCCCTATCCTATCCTATCCTCTATCCTATCCTATCCTCTATCGTATCCCATCCTCTATCCTATCCGGCCCTCTATCCTATCCTATCCTCCATCCTATCCTCTCCTCTATCATATCCTGTCCCCTATCCTATCCTATACTCTATCCTATACTATCCTCTATCCTATCCTATCCTCTATCCTATCCTATCCTCTATCCTATCCTATCCTCTATCCTATCCTATCCTCTATCCTATCCTATCCTCTTTCCTATCCTATCCTCAATCCTACTCTATTCTCTATCCTATCCTATCCTCTATCCTATCCTCAATCCTATCCAATCCCCTATCCTATCCTCTGTCCTATAATATCCTCTATCCTATACTATAGTCTATCCTATCCTATCCTCTATCCTATCGTGTCCTCTATCCTATCCTATCCTCCATCCTATCCTATCCTCTATCCTATCCTATCCTCTATCCTATCCTATCCTATCCTCTATCCTATCCTATCCTCTATCCTATCCTATCCTCTATCCTATCCTATCCTCCATCCTAACCTATCCTCTATCCTATCCTATCGTCTATGCTATAATATCCTCTATCCTATACAATCATCTATCCTATCCTCTATCCTAGCCTATCCTCAATCCTATCTTATCCTCAATCCTATTCTATCCTCTATCCTATCCTATCCTCTATCCTATCCTCAATCCTATCCAATCCCCTATCCTATCCTCTGTCCTATAGTATCCTCTATCCTATATTATAGTCTATCCTATCCTATCCTCTATCCTATCGTATCCTCTATCCGATCCTATCCTGTATCCTATAATATCATCTATCCTATGCTATTCTCTATCCTATACCATCCTCTGCCCTATCCTATACTCTATCCTATCATATCCTCTATCCTATGCTATCCTCTTTCCTATCCTCTACTCTATCCTATCCTATCCTCTATCATATCCTATCCTCTATCGTATCCTATCCTCTATCGTATCCTATCGTCTATCCTATCCAATCCCCTATCCTATCCTCTATCCTATCCTATCCTCTATCCTATCCTATCCTCTATCCTATCCTATCCCCTATCCTATCCTATCCTCTATCCTATCCTATCCTCTATCCTATCCTATAATCTATCCTATCCTATCCTCTATCCTATCCTATCCTCTATCGTATCCTATCCTCTATCCTATCCTATCCTCTATCCTATACTATCCTCTATACAATCCTCTATCCTATCCTATCCTCTTTCCTATCCTATCCTCTATCCTATCCTATCCTCTATCCTATCCTATCCTCTATCCTATCCTATCCTCTATCCTATCCTATAATCTATCCTATCCTATCCTCTATCATATCCTATCCTCTATCGTATCCTATCCTCTATCGTATCCTATCGTCTATCCTATCCAATCCCCTATCCTATCCTCTATCATATCCTATCCTCTATCCTATAATATCAGCTATCCTATCCTATCCTATCCTCTATCATATCCAATCCCCTATCCTATCCTCTATCCTATCCTATCCTCTATCCTATCCTATCCTCTATCCTATCCTATCCTCTATCGTATCCTATCCTCTATCCTATCCTATCCCCTATACTATCCTCTATCCTATCCTCTCCTCTATCGTATCCCATCCTCTATCCTATCCAATCCTCTATCCTATCCTCTATTCTATCCTATCCTATATCCTATAATATCCTCTATCCTATCCTATCCTATATCCTATAATATCCTCTATCCTATCCTATCCTCTACCCTATCCAATCCCCTATCTTATCCTTTATCCTATCCTATTCACTATCCTGTCCCATCTTCTATCCTATCCTATCCTCTATCCTATCCTGTCCCCTATCCTATATTATACTCTATCATATACTATCCTCTATCCTATCCAATCCTCTATCCTATCAGATCCTCTATCCTATCGTATCCTCTATCCAATCCCATCCTATATCGTATTCTATCCTCTATCCTATCCTATCCTATAACCCATCCTATCCTCTATCCTAACCTATCCTCTATCCTATCCTATCCTCTATCCTATCCTATCCTCTTTCCTATCCTATCCTCTATCCTATCCTGTCCTCTATCCTATCCTATCCTCTATCCTCTCCTATCCTCAGTCCTATCCTCTATGCTATAATATCCTCAATCCTATCGTATCCCCTATCCTATCCTATCCTCTATCCTATCCTATCCTCTATCGTATCCCATCCTCTATCCTATCCGGCCCTCTATCCTATCCTATCCTCCATCCTATCCTCTCCTCTATCATATCCTGTCCCCTATCCTATCCTATACTCTATCCTATACTATCCTCTATCCTATCCTATCCTCTATCCTATCCTATCCTCTATCCTATCCTATCCTCTATCCTATCCTATCCTCTATCCTATCCTATCCTCTTTCCTATCCTATCCTCAATCCTACTCTATTCTCTATCCTATCCTATCCTCTATCCTATCCTCAATCCTATCCAATCCCCTATCCTATCCTCTGTCCTATAATATCCTCTATCCTATACTATAGTCTATCCTATCCTATCCTCTATCCTATCGTGTCCTCTATCCTATCCTATCCTCCATCCTATCCTATCCTCTATCCTATCCTATCCTCTATCCTATCCTATCCTATCCTCTATCCTATCCTATCCTCTATCCTATCCTATCCTCTATCCTATCCTATCCTCCATCCTAACCTATCCTCTATCCTATCCTATCGTCTATGCTATAATATCCTCTATCCTATACAATCATCTATCCTATCCTCTATCCTAGCCTATCCTCAATCCTATCTTATCCCCTATAGTATCCTATCCTCTATCATATCCAATCCTATATCCTATCCTCTATCCTATCCTATCCTCTATCCTATCCTATCCTCTTTCCTATCCTATCCTCAATCCTATTCTATCCTCTATCCTATCCTATCCTCTATCCTATCCTCAATCCTATCCAATCCCCTATCCTATCCTCTGTCCTATAGTATCCTCTATCCTATATTATAGTCTATCCTATCCTATCCTCTATCCTATCGTATCCTCTATCCGATCCTATCCTGTATCCTATAATATCATCTATCCTATGCTATTCTCTATCCTATACCATCCTCTGCCCTATCCTATACTCTATCCTATCATATCCTCTATCCTATGCTATCCTCTTTCCTATCCTCTACTCTATCCTATCCTATCCTCTATCATATCCTATCCTCTATCGTATCCTATCCTCTATCGTATCCTATCGTCTATCCTATCCAATCCCCTATCCTATCCTCTATCATATCCTATCCTCTATCCTATAATATCAGCTATCCTATCCTATCCTATCCTCTATCATATCCAATCCCCTATCCTATCCTCTATCCTATCCTATCCTCTATCCTATCCTATCCTCTATCCTATCCTATCCCCTATCCTATCCTATCCTCTATCCCATCCTATCCTCTATCCTATCCTATAATCTATCCTATCCTATCCTCTATCCTATCCTATCCTCTATCGTATCCTATCCTCTATCCTATCCTATCCTCTATCCTATACTATCCTCTATACAATCCTCTATCCTATCCTATCCTCTTTCCTATCCTATCCTCTATCCTATCCTATCCTCTATCCTATCCTATCCTCTATCCTATCCTATCCTCTATCCTATCCTATAATCTATCATATCCTATCCTCTATCATATCCTATCCTCTATCGTATCCTATCCTCTATCGTATCCTATCGTCTATCCTATCCAATCCCCTATCCTATCCTCTATCATATCCTATCCTCTATCCTATAATATCAGCTATCCTATCCTATCCTATCCTCTATCATATCCAATCCCCTATCCTATCCTCTATCCTATCCTATCCTCTATCCTATCCTATCCTCTATCCTATCCTATCCTCTATCGTATCCTATCCTCTATCCTATCCTATCCCCTATACTATCCTCTATCCTATCCTCTCCTCTATCGTATCCCATCCTCTATCCTATCCAATCCTCTATCCTATCCTCTATTCTATCCTATCCTATATCCTATAATATCCTCTATCCTATCCTATCCTCTACCCTATCCAATCCCCTATCTTATCCTTTATCCTATCCTATTCACTATCCTGTCCCATCTTCTATCCTATCCTATCCTCTATCCTATCCTGTCCCCTATCCTATATTATACTCTATCATATACTATCCTCTATCCTATCCAATCCTCTATCCTATCAGATCCTCTATCCTATCGTATCCTCTATCCAATCCCATCCTATATCGTATTCTATCCTCTATCCTATCCTATCCTATAACCCATCCTATCCTCTATCCTAACCTATCCTCTATCCTATCCTATCCTCTATCCTATCCTATCCTCTTTCCTATCCTATCCTCTATCCTATCCTGTCCTCTATCCTATCCTATCCTCTATCCTCTCCTATCCTCAGTCCTATCCCCTATGCTATAATATCCTCAATCCTATCGTATCCCCTATCCTATCCTATCCTCTATCCTATCCTATCCTCTATCGTATCCCATCCTCTATCCTATCCGGCCCTCTATCCTATCCTATCCTCCATCCTATCCTCTCCTCTATCATATCCTGTCTCCTATCCTATCCTATACTCTATCCTATACTATCCTCTATCCTATCCTATCCTCTATCCTATCCTCTATCGTAACCTCTATCCTATCCTATCCTCTATCCTATAATATCCTCTATACTATCCTATCCTCTATCCTATCCTATCCTCTATCCTATCCTATCCTCTATCCTATCCTATCCTCTATCCTATCCTATCCTCTATCCTATCCTATCCTCTATCCTATCCTATCCTCTATCCTATCCTATCCTCTATCCTATCCTATCCTCTATGCTATCCTATCCTCTATCCTATCTTATCCTCTATCCTATCCTATCCTCTATCCTATCCTATCCTCTATCCTATCCTATCCTCTATCCTCTTCTATAATCTATCCTATCCTATCCTCTATCCTATCCTATCCTCTATCGTATCCTATCCTCTATCCTATCCTATCCTCTATACTATCCTCTATCCTATCCTATCCTCTTTCCTATCCTATCCTCTATCCTATCCTATCCTCTATCCTATCCTATCCTCTATCCTATCCTATCCTCTATCCTATCCTATCCTCTATCCTATCCTATAATCTATCCTATCCTATCCTCTATCCTATCCTATCCTCTATCGTCTACCATCCTCTATCCTATCCGGCCCTCTATCCTATCCTATCCTCCATCCTATCCTATCCTCTATTATATCCTGTCCCCTATCCTATCCTATACTCTATCCTATACTATCCTCTATCCTATCCTATCCTCTATCGTATCCTATCCTCTATCCTATCCTATCCTCTATCGTATCCCATCCTCTATCCTATCCGGCCCTCTATCCTATCCTATCCTCTATCCTATATCATCCTCTATCCAATCATACCCTCTATCCTATCCTGTATCCTATAATATCCTCTATCCTATCCTATCCTCTACCCTATCCAATCCCCTATCCTATCCTCTATCCTATCCTATCCTCTATCCTTTCCTATCCTCTATCCTATCCTATCCTATATCCTATCGCATCCTCAATCCTATCCTATCCTCAAACCTACCCCATACTCTATCCTATCCTATCCTGTATCCTATAATATCCTCTATCCTATAGTATCCTGTATCCTATCCCATCCTCTATCCTATCCTATCGTCTATCCTATAATATCTTCTATCCTATTCAATCCTTTATCCTATCCTCTATCCTATCCTCTATCCTATCCTATCCTCTATCCTATAATATCCTCTATACTATCCTATCCTCTATCCTATCCTATCCTCTATCCTATAATATCCTCTATCCTATCCTATTCTCTATCCTATCCTATCCTCTATCCTATCGTATCCTCCATCCTATCCCATCCTCTATCCTATCCTGCCCTCTATCCTATCCTATCCTGTATCCCATAATATCCTCTATCCTATCCTGTCCTCTATCCTATCATATCCTCTATCCTATCCTATCCTCTATCCTGTCCCATCCTCTATCCTGTCCTACCCTCTATCCTGTCCTACCCTCTATCCTATCCTATCCTCTATCCTATCCTCTATCCTATCCTCTATCCTATCCTCTATCCTATCCTCTATCCTATCCTCCATCCTATCCTATCCTCTATCCTATCCTATCCACTACCCTATCCTATCCTCTATCCTATAATATCCTCTATCCTATCCTATCCAGTATCCTATCCTATCCTCTACCCTATACTATCCTCTATCCTATCCTATCCTGTATCCTATAATATCCTCTATCCTATCCTATCCTCTACCCTATCCAATCCCCTATCTTATCCTCTATCCTATCCTATTCACTATCCTGTCCTATCATCTATCCTATCCTATCCTCTATCCTATCCTGTCCCCTATCCTATATTATACTCTATCATATACTATCCTCTATCCTATCCAATCCTCTATCCTATCCTATCCTCTATCCTATCGTATCCTCTATCCTATCCCATCCTCTATCGTATTCTATCCTCTATTCTATCCTATCCTATATCCCATCCTATCCTCTATCCTAACCTATCCTCTATCCTATCCTATCCTCAATGCTATCCTGCATCCTATCCCATCCTCTATCCTATTGGATCCTATATCCTATAATATCCTCTATCCTATCCTATACTTTATCCTATCCTATCCTCTGTCCTATCCTATTTTCTATCCTATCCTATCCTCTATCCTATCCTGTCCTCTATCCTATCCTATCCTCTATCCTATCCTATCCTCTATCCTGTCCTATCCTCTATCCTATCCTATCCTCTATCCTATCGTATCCTCTATCCTATCCTATCCTCTATCCTATCCTATCCTCTATCCTATCCTATCCTCTATCCTATCCTATCCTCTATCCTCTGTCCTATCCTATCCTCTATCCTATCCTATCCTCTACCCTATCCTATCCTCTATCCTATCCTGTCCTCTATCCTATCCTATCCTCTATCCTATCCTATCATCTATCCTATCCTATCCTCTATACTATCCTATCCTCTATCCTATCCTCTATAATATCGTATCCTCTATCCTATCCTATCCTGTATCCTATAATATCATCTATCCTATGCTATTCTCTATCCTATCCCATCCTCTGCCCTATCCTATACTCTATCCTATCATATCCTCTATCCTATGCTATCCTCTTTCCTATCTTCTACTCTATCCTATCCTATCCTCTATCATATCCTATCCTCTATCGTATCCTATCCTCTATCCTATCCTATCGTCTATCCTATCCTATCCTCTATCCTATCCTATCCTCTATCATATCCTATCCTCTATCCTATCCTATCCTCTATCCTGTAGTATCCTCTATCCTATCCTATCCTCTATCCAATCCTATCCTCTATCCTATCCTATCCTCTATCCTATTGTATCCTCTATCCTATCCTATCCTCTATCCTATCCTATCCTCTATCCTATCCTCTATCCTATCCTCTATCCTATCATATCCTCTATCCTATCCTATCCTCAACCCTATCCTATCCTCAATCCTATCCGATCCTCTATCCTATCCTATCCTCTATCATATCCTATCCTCTTTCCTATCCTATCGTCAATCCTACTCTATCCTCTATCCTATCCTATCCTCTATCCTATCCTCAATCCTACCCAATCCCCTATCCTATCCTCTGTCCTATAATATCCTCTATCCTATATTATAGTCTATCCTATCCTATCCTCTATCCTATCGTATCCTCCATCCTATCCTATCCTCCATCCTATCCTATCCTCTATCCTATCCTATCCTCTATCCTATCCAATCCCCTATCCTATCCTATCCTCTATCCTATCCTCTATCGTATCCTATCCTCTATCCTATCCTATCCTATCCTATCCTCTATCCTATCCTATCCTCTATCCTATCCTATCCACTATCCTATCCTATCCTATCCTCTATCCTATTCTATATTATATCCGATCCTATCCGATCCTCTATCTTATCCTATCCTCTATCCTATCCTATCCTCTATCCTATCCTATCCTCTACCCTATCCAATCCCCTAGACTTTCCTCTATTCGATCCTCTCCTCTATAATATCGTATCGTCTATCCTATCCTGTCATCTATTCAATAATATCATCCATCCTATCCTCTTCTCTATCCTACCCTATCCTATCCTCTATCGTATCATATCCTCTATCCTATCCAATCCTATGTCCTATACTCTATCCTATCCAATCGCCTATCCAATCCTCTATCCTATCCTATCCTCTATAATATCGTATCCTCTATCCTATCATAACATTTATCCTACCCTATCCTCCATCCTATCCAATCCTCTACCCTATCCGATCCTCTATCCTACCATATCCTCTATAATATCGTATCCTCTATCATATCCTATCCTCTTTCCTATAATATCATCCACCTTATCCTATTCTCTATCCTATCGTATCCTGTATCCTATCCTATCCTCTATCCTATACTATCATCTAACCTATCCTATTCTCTATCCTATCCTCTATCGTCTGTTGTATCCTATCCTATCCACTATCCTATCCTATCCGCAATCCTCTCCTATCCTCTATCCTATCCTATCCTCTATCCTATCCTATCCTCTATCCTATCCAATCCCCTATCCTATCCTCTATCCGATCCTATCCTCTACCCTATCCTATCCTCTATCCTATCCTATCCTCTATCATATCCTATCCTCTATCCTATTCTATCCTCTATCCTATCCTATCCTCTATCCTATACTATCATCTATCCTATCCTATCCTATCCTCTATCCTATCTTATCCCCTATCCTATCCACTATCCTATCCTCAATCCTATCCTATCCTCTATCCTATCCTATCCTCTATCCTATCCTATCCTCTATCCTATCCTATCCTCTGACCTATCCTATCCCCCATCCTATCCTATCCGCTATCCTATAATATCATCTATCCTATACTATTCTCTATCCTATCCTACCCTCTATCCTATACTATCCTCTATCGTATCCTATCCTCTAACCGATCCTATCCTCTATCCTATCCTATCCTATCCCCTATCCTCTATCCTATCCTATCCTATCCTCTATCCTATCCTATCATCTATCCTATTCTCTATCCTATCCTATCCTCTATCCTATCCGATCCCCTATCCAATCCAATCCCCTATCCTATCCTCTATCCGATCCTATCCTCTATCCTATCCAATCTCCTATCCTATCCTTTTCCTCTATCCTATAATATCATCTATCCTATACTATTCTCTATCCTATCTTATCCCCTATCCTATACTATCCTCTATCGTCTCCTATCTTCTATCCTATCCTATCCTCTATCCTATCCTATCCCCTATCCTATCCACTATCCTATCCTCAATCCTATCCTATCCTCTACCCTATCCTATCCTCTATCCTATCGTATCCTCTATCCTATCATATCATTTATCCTATCCGATCCTCTATCCTACCATATCCTCTATAATATCGTATCCTCTACCATATCCTATCCTCTTTCCTATAATATCATCCACCTTATCCTATTCTCTATCCTATCGTATCCTGTATGCTATCCTATCCTCTATCCTATACTATCATCTAACCTATCCTATTCTCTATCCTATCCTCTATCGTCTGTTGTATCCTATCCTATCCACTATCCTATCCTATCCGCAATCCTCTCCTATCCTCTATCCTATCCTATCCTGTGTTCTATCCCATCCTCTATCATATAATATCCTCTATCCTATCCAATCCTCTATCCTATCCTCTATCCTATCCTCTATCGTATCCTATCCTCTATCCTATCCTATCCTATTCTCTATCCTATCCTCTACCCTATCCTATCCTCTATCCTATAATATCATCTATCCTATACTATTCTCTATCCTATCCTATCCTATATCCTATCCTAACCTCTATCCTATCCTATCCTCTAACCTATCCTATCCTCTATCGTATCCTATCCTCTATCCTATCCTATCCTCAACCCTATCCTATCCTCTATCCTATCCTATCCTCTATCCTATCCTATCCTATCCTCTATCCTATCCTATCCTCTATCCTATCCTCTATCGTATCCTATCCTCTATCCTATCCTATCCTATCCTATCCTCTATCCTATCCTATCCTATCCTCTATCCTATCCAATCCCCTATCCTATCCTCTATCCGATCCTATCCTCTACCCTATCCTATCCTCTATCCTATCCTATCCTCTATCATATCCTATCCTCTATCCTATTCTATCCTCTATCCTATCCTATCCTCTATCCTATACTATCATCTATCCTATCCTATCCTATCCTCTATCCTATCTTATCCCCTATCCTATCCACTATCCTATCCTCAATCCTATCCTATCCTCTGCCCTATCCTATCCTCTATCCTATCCTATCCTCTATCCTATCCAATCCCCTATCCTATCCTATCCTCTATCCTATCCTCTATCGTATCCTATCCTCTATCCTATCCTATCCTATCCTCTGCCCTATCCTATCCTCTATCCTATCCTATCCTCTATCCTATCCAATCCTCTATCCTATCCTATCCTCTATCCTATCCTCTATCGTATCCTATCCTCTATCCTATCCTATCCTATCCTATCCTCTATCCTATCCTATCCTATCCTATCCTCTATCCTACCCTATCCTCTATTCTATCCTCCATCATATCATATCCTCTATCCTATTCTATCCTCTATCCTATCCTCTCCACTATCCTATACTATCATCTATCCTATCCTATCCTATCCACTATCCTATCATCAATCCTATCCTATCCTCAATCCTATCCTATCCTCTACCCTATCCTATCCTCTATCCTATCGTATCCTCTATCCTATCATATCATTTATCCTATCCTATCCTCCATCCTATCCAATCCTCTACCCTATCCGATCCTCTATCCTACCATATCCTCTATAATATCGTATCCTCTATCATATCCTATCCTCTTTCCTATAATATCATCCACCTTATCCTATTCTCTATCCTATCGTATCCTGTATCCTATCCTATCCTCTATCCTATACTATCATCTAACCTATCCTATTCTCTATCCTATCCTCTATCGTCTGTTGTATCCTATCCTATCCACTATCCTATCCTATCCGCAATCCTCTCCTATCCTCTATCCTATCCTATCCTCTATCCTATCCTATCCTCTATCCTATCCAATCCCCTATCCTATCCTCTATCCGATCCTATCCTCTACCCTATCCTATCCTCTATCCTATCCTATCCTCTATCATATCCTATCCTCTATCCTATTCTATCCCCTATCCTATCCTATCCTCTATCCTATACTATCATCTATCCTATCCTATCCTATCCTCTATCCTATCTTATCCCCTATCCTATCCACTATCCTATCCTCAATCCTATCCTATCCTGTGCCCTATCCTATCCTCTATCCTATCCTTTCCTCTATCCTATCCAATCCCCCATCCTATCCTATCCGCTATCCTATAATATCATCTATCCTATACTATTCTCTATCCTATCTTATCCTCTATCCTATCCTATTCTCTATCCTATCCTCTACCCTATCCTATCCTCTATCCTATTT
The DNA here is from genome assembly GCF_050948215.1 of Halictus rubicundus. Lineage (NCBI taxonomy): Eukaryota > Metazoa > Arthropoda > Insecta > Hymenoptera > Halictidae > Halictus > Halictus rubicundus. Next base: position 93,893 of record NW_027488963.1, on the reverse strand, counting down.
TATCCTCTATCCTATCCAATCCCCTATACAATCCTCTATCCTATCCTATTCTCTATAATATTGTATCCTCTATCCTATCCTCTATCCTATACTATCATCTAACCTATCCTATTCTCTATCCAATCCTCTATCGTCTGTTCTATCCTATCCTATCCGCTATCCTATCCTACCCTCAATCCTCTCCTATCCTCTATCCTATCCTATCCTGTATCCTATCCTATCCTCTATCCTATAATATCCTCTATCCTATCCAATCTTCTATCCTATCCTCTATCCTATCCTCTACCCTATTTTATCCTCTATCCTATAATATCATCTATCCTATACTATTCTCTATCATATCCTACCCTCTATCCTATACTATCCTCTATCGTATCCTATCCTCTATCCGATCCTATCCTCTATCCTATCCTATCCTATCCTCTATCCTATCCTATCCTATCCTCTATCCTATCCTCTATCCTATCCAATCCCCTATCCTATCCACTATCCTATCCTCAATCCTATCCTATCCTCTATCCTATCCTATCCTCTATCCTATCCTATCCTCTATCCTATCCTATCCTCTAACCTATCCTATCCTCTATCCTATCCTATCCTCTATCCTATCCTATCCTCTATCCTATCCTATCCTCTAACCTATCCTATCCTCTATCCTATCCTATCCTCTATCCTATCCTATCCTCTAACCTATCCTATCCTCTATCCTATCCTATCCTCTATCCTATCCTATCCTCAACCCTATCCTATCCTCTATCCTATCCTATCCTCTATCCTATCCTATCCTATCCTCTATCCTATCCTATCCTCTATCCTATCCTATCCTATCCTCTATCCTATCCTATCATCTATCCTATCCTCTATCCTATCCTATCCGCAATCCTCTCCTATCCTCTATCCTATCCTATCCTGTGTTCTATCCCATCCTCTATCATATAATATCCTCTATCCTATCCAATCCTCTATCCTATCCTCTATCCTATCCTCTATCGTATCCTATCCTCTATCCTATCCTATCCTATTCTCTATCCTATCCTCTACCCTATCCTATCCTCTATCCTATAATATCATCTATCCTATACTATTCTCTATCCTATCCTATCCTATATCCTATCCTAACCTCTATCCTATCCTATCCTCTAACCTATCCTATCCTCTATCGTATCCTATCCTGTATCCTATCCTATCCTCAACCCTATCCTATCCTCTATCCTATCCTATCCTCTATCCTATCCTATCCTATCCTCTATCCTATCCTCTATCGTATCCTATCCTCTATCCTATCCTATCCTATCCTATCCTCTATCCTATCCTATCCTATCCTCTATCCTATCCAATCCCCTATCCTATCCTCTATCCGATCCTATCCTCTACCCTATCCTATCCTCTATCCTATTCTATCCTCTATCATATCCTATCCTCTATCCTATTCTATCCTCTATCCTATCCTATCCTCTATCCTATACTATCATCTATCCTATCCTATCCTATCCTCTATCCTATCTTATCCCCTATCCTATCCACTATCCTATCCTCAATCCTATCCTATCCTCTGCCCTATCCTATCCTCTATCCTATCCTATCCTCTATCCTATCCAATCCCCTATCCTATCCTCTATCCGATCCTATCCTCTATCCTATCCTATCCTCTACCCTATCCTATCCTCTATCCTATCCTATCCTCTATCCTATCCTATCCTATCCTCTACCCTATCCTATCCTCTATCCTATCCTATCCTATCCTCTATCCTACCCTATCCTCTATTCTATCCTCCATCATATCATATCCTCTATCCTATTCTATCCTCTATCCTATCCTCTCCACTATCCTATACTATCATCTATCCTATCCTATCCTATCCACTATCCTATCATCAATCCTATCCTATCCTCAATCCTATCCTATCCTCTACCCTATCCTATCCTCTATCCTATCGTATCCTCTATCCTATCATATCATTTATCCTATCCTATCCTCCATCCTATCCAATCCTCTACCCTATCCGATCCTCTATCCTACCATATCCTCTATAATATCGTATCCTCTATCATATCCTATCCTCTTTCCTATAATATCATCCACCTTATCCTATTCTCTATCCTATCGTATCCTGTATCCTATCCTATCCTCTATCCTATACTATCATCTAACCTATCCTATTCTCTATCCTATCCTCTATCGTCTGTTGTATCCTATCCTATCCACTATCCTATCCTATCCGCAATCCTCTCCTATCCTCTATCCTATCCTATCCTCTATCCTATCCTATCCTCTATCCTATCCAATCCCCTATCCTATCCTCTATCCGATCCTATCCTCTACCCTATCCTATCCTCTATCCTATCCTATCCTCTATCATATCCTATCCTCTATCCTATTCTATCCTCTATCCTATCCTATCCTCTATCCTATACTATCATCTATCCTATCCTATCCTATCCTCTATCCTATCTTATCCCCTATCCTATCCACTATCCTATCCTCAATCCTATCCTATCCTGTGCCCTATCCTATCCTCTATCCTATCCTTTCCTCTATCCTATCCAATCCCCCATCCTATCCTATCCGCTATCCTATAATATCATCTATCCTATACTATTCTCTATCCTATCTTATCCTCTATCCTATCCTATTCTCTATCCTATCCTCTACCCTATCCTATCCTCTATCCTATTTTATCCTCTATCCTATCCAATCCCCTATCCAATCCTCTATCCTATCCTATTCTCTATAATATTGTATCCTCTATCCTATCCTCTATCCTATACTATCATCTAACCTATCCTATTCTCTATCCTATCCTCTATCGTCTGTTGTATCCTATCCTATCCACTATCCTATCCTATCCGCAATCCTCTCCTATCCTCTATCCTATCCTATCCTGTGTTCTATCCCATCCTCTATCATATAATATCCTCTATCCTATCCTATCCTCTATCCTATCCTATCCTCTATCATATCCTATCCTCTATCCTATTCTATCCTCTATCCTATCCTATCCTCTATCCTATACTATCATCTATCCTATCCTATCCTATCCTCTATCCTATCTTATCCCCTATCCTATCCTATCCTGTCCTCTATCCTATCCTCTATCCTATCCTCTATCGTATCCTATCCTCTATCCTATCCTATCCTATCCTATCCTCTATCCTATCCTATCCTCTATCCTATCCAATCCCCTATCCTATCCTCTATCCGATCCTATCCTCTACCCTATCCAATCCTCTATCCTATCGTATCCTCTATAATATCGTATCCTCTATCCTATCCTATCCTCTATCCTATCCTATCCTCTATCCAATCCAATCCCCTATCCTATCCTCTATCCGATCCTATCCTCTATCCTATCCTATCCTATCCTATCCTCTATCCTATCCAATCCCCTATCCTATCCACTATCCTATCCTCAATCCTATCCTATCCTCTATCCTATCCAATCCTGAACCCTATCGTATCCTCTATCCTATCCTATTCTCTATCCTATCCTCTACCCTATCCTATCCTCTATCCTATAATATCATCTATCCTATACTATTCTCTATCCTATCCTACCCTCTATCCTATACTATCCTCTATCGTATCCTATCCTCTATCCGATCCTATCCTCCATCCTATCCTATCCTCTATCCTATCCTATCCTCTATCCTATCCAATCCCCTATCCTATCCACTATCCTATCCTCAATCCTATCCTATCCTCTATCTTATCCTATCCTCTATCCTATCCTATCCTCTGTCCTATCCTATCTTCAACCCTATCCTATCCTCTATCCTATCCTATCCTCTATCCTATCCTCTATCCGATCCTATCCTCTATCGTATCCTATCCTCTATCCTATCCTATTCTCCATCCTATCCTATCCTCTATCCTATCCTCTATCCTATCCTCTATCGTATCCTATCCTCTATCCTATCCTATCCTGTATCCTATCCTATCCTCTATCGTATCCTATCCTCTATCCGATGCTATCATCTATCCTATCCTATCCTCTATCCTATCCTATCCTCTATCCGATCCTATTCTCTATCCTATCCTATCCTCTATCCTATTATATCCTCTATCCTACCATATCTTCTATCCTATCCTATCCTCTATCCTATCCAATCCCCTATCCTATCCTCTATCCTATCCTATTCTCTGTCCTATCCTCTACCCTATCCTGTCCTCTATCCGATCCTATCGTCTATCCTATCCTATTCTCTATCCTATCCTATTCTCTATCCTATCCTCTACCCTATCCTATCCTCTATCTTATAATATCATCTATCCTATACTATTCTTTATCCTATCCAACCTCTATCCTATAGTATCCTCTATCCGATCCTATCGTCTATCCTATCCTATTCTCTATCCTATCCTATTCTCTATCCTATCCTCTACCCTATCCTATCCTCTATCTTATAATATCATCTATCCTATACTATTCTTTATCCTATCCAACCTCTATCCTATAGTATCCTCTATCGTATCCTATCCTCTATCCGATCCTATCCTATCCTATCCTATCCTCTATCCGATCCTATTCTCTATCCTATCCTATCCTCTATCCTATTATATCCTCTATCCTACCATATCTTCTATCCTATCCTATCCTCTATCCTATCCAATCCCCTATCCTATCCTCTATCCAATCCTATTCTCTGTCCTATCCTCTACCCTATCCTATCCTCTATCCGATCCTATCGTCTATCCTATCCTATTCTCTATCCTATCCTATTCTCTATCCTATCCTCTACCCTATCCTATCCTCTATCTTATAATATCATCTATCCTATACTATTCTTTATCCTATCCAACCTCTATCCTATACTATCCTCTATCGTATCCTATCCTCTATCCGATCCTATCCTCTATCCTATTCTATCCTCTATCCTATCCATTCCCCTATCCAATCCTCTATCCGATCCTATTCTCTATCCTATCCTATCCTCTATCCTATTATATCCTCTATCCTACCATATCTTCTATCCTATCCAATCCCCTATCCAATCCTCTATCCTATCCTATCCTCTATAATATCGTATCCTCTATCCTATCCTCTATCCTATACTATCATCTAACCTATCCTATTCTCTATCCTATCCTCTATCGTCTGTTCTATCCTATCCTATCCACTATCCTATCCTATCCTCAATCCTCTCCTATCCTCTATCCTATCCTATCCTGTATCCTATCCTATCCTCTATCGTATCCTATGCTCTATCCGAACCTATCATCTATCCTATCCTATCCTCTATCCTATCCTATTCTCTATCTTAACCTCTACCCAATCCTATCCTCTATCGTATAATATCATCTATCCTATACTATTCTCTATCCTGTCCTAGCCTCTATCCTATACTATCCTCTATGGTATCCTATATCCTCTATCCGATCCTATCCTCTATCGTATCCTATCCTCTATCCTATCCTATTCTGTATCCTATACTCTACCCTATCCTTTCCTCTATCCTATCCTATCCTCTATCCTATAATATCATCTATCCTATACTATTCTCTATCCTGTCCTAGCCTCTATCCTATACTATCCTCTATGGTATCCTATATCCTCTATCCGATCCTATCCTCTATCGTATCCTATCCTCTATCCTATCCTATTCTGTATCCTATACTCTACCCTATCCTTTCCTCTATCCTATCCTATCCTCTATCCTATAATATCATCTATCCTATACTATCCTCTATCCTATCCTCTATCCGATCCTATCCTCTATCCTATCCAATCCTGTACCCTATCTTCTATCCTATCCTCTATCGTATCCTATCCTGTATCCGATCCTATCCTCTATCCTATCCTATCCTCTATCCTATCCTATTCTCTATCCTATCCTCTACCCTATCCTATCCTCTATCCTATAATATCATCTATCCTATACTATTCTCTATCCTAACCTATCCTCTATCCTATACTATCCTCTATCGTATCCTATCCTCTATCCGATCCTATCCTCTATCCTATCCTATCCTCTATCCTATCCTATTCTCTATCCTATCCTCTACCCTATCCTATCCTCTATCCTATTCTATTCTCTATTCTATCCATTCCCCTATCCTATCCTCTATCCGATCCTATTCTCTATCCTATCCTATCCTCTATCCAATTATATCCTCTATCCTACCATATCTTCTATCCTATCCTCTATCCGATCCTATCCTCTATCCTATAATATCATCTATCCTATACTATTCTCTATCCTAACCTATCCTCTATCCTATACTATCCTCTATCGTATCCTATCCTCTATCCGATCCTATCCTCTATCCTATCCTCTACCCTATCCTATCCCCTATCCTATCCTCTATCCTATGATATCCTATCCTCTATCCTATCCTATGCTCTATCCTATAATATCATCTATCCTATCCAATTCTCTGTCCTATCCTCTACCCTATCCTATCCTCTATCCTATCCTATCCTCTATCCTATCCTATCCTCTCCTCTATCCTATCCTATGCTCTATCCTATCCCCTATCCTATCCTATCCTCTATGCTATCCTATCCTCTATCCTATCCTATCCTATCCTCTATCCTATCCTATCATATCCTCTATCCTATTATATGCTCTATCCTATAATATCATCTATCCTATACTATTCTCTATCCTATCTTATCCTCTATCCTATACTATCCTCTATCGTCTCCTATCCTCTATTCTATCGAATCACCTATCCTATCCTCTATTCGATCCTATCCTCTATCCTATCCTATCCTCTATCCTATAATATCATCTATCCTATACTATTCTCTATCCTATCGCATCCTCTATCCTATCCTCTATCCTATCCTCTATCGTATCCTATCCTGTATCCGATCCTATCCGCTATCCTATCCTCTATCCTATCCAATCCCCTATCCAATCCTCTATCCTATCCTATCCTCTATAATATCGTATCCTCTATCCTATCCTCTATCCTATACTATCATCTATCCTATCCATTCAGCTATCCTATCCTCTATCCGATCCTATTCTCTATCCTATCCTATCCTCTATCCTATTATATCCTCTATCCTACCATATCTTCTATCCTATCCTATCCTCTATCCTATCCAATCGCCTATCCTATCCTCTATCCGATCCTATGCTCTATCCTATCCTATCCTCTATCCTATAATATCATCTATACTATACTATTGTCTATCCTATCGTATCGTCTATCCTATACTATCCTCTATCGTATCCTATCCTCTATCCGATCCTATCCTCTATCCTATCCAATCCTGTACCCTATCCTCTATCCTATCCTCTATCGTATCCTATCCTGTATCCGATCCTATCCTCTATCCTATCCTGTATCCGATCCTATCCTCTATCCTATCCTATCCTCTATCCTATCCTCTATCCTATCCAATCCCCTATCCTATCGACTATCCTATCCTCAATCCTATCCTATCCTCTATCCTATCCTATTCTCTGTCCTATCCTCTTCCCTATTATATCCTCTATCCCATCCTATCCTCTATCCTATCCAATCACCTATCCTATCCTCTATCCGATCCTATCCTCTATCCTATCCTATAATCTATCCTATACTATCCTCTATCGTATCCTATCCTCTATCCGATCCTATCCTCCATCCTATCCTATCCTCTATCCGATCCTATCCTCTACCCTATCCTATCGTCTATCCTATCCTATCAACTATCCTATCCAATCCCCTATCCTATCCTCTATCCGATCCTATCCTCTATCCTATCCTATCCTCTATCCTATACTATCCTCTATCGTATCCTATCCTCTATCCGATCCTATCCTCCACCCTATCCTATCGTCTATCCTATCCTATCAACTATCCTATCCAATCCCCTATCCTATCCTCTATCCGATCCTATCCTCTATCCTATCCTATCCTCTATCCTATACTATCCTCTATCGTATCCTATCCTCTATCCGATCCTATCCTCCATCCTATCCTATCCTCTATCCTATCTTATCCTCTATCCTATACTATCCTCTATCGTCCCCTATCTTCTATCCTATCCAATCCCATATCCAATCCTCTATCCTATCCTATCCTCTATAATATCGTATCCTCTATCCTATCCTCTATCCTATACTATCATCTAACCTATCCTATCCTCAATCCTCTCCTATCCTCTATCCTATCCTATCCTCTATCCTATCCTATCCTCTATCCTATACTATCCTCTATCGTATCCTATCCTCTATCCGATCCTATCATCTATCCTGTCCTATCCTCTATCCGATCCTATCCTCTATCCTATCCTATCCTCTATCCTATCCTATTCTCTATCCTATCCTCTACCCTATCCTATCCTCTATCCTATCCTATCCTCTATCCTATCCAATCCCCTATCCAATCCTCTATCCTATCCTATCCTCTATCCTACCCTATCCTCTATAATATCGTATCCTCTATCATATCCTATCCTCTTTCCTATAATATCATCCACCTTATCCTATTCTCTATCATATCGTATCCTGTATCCTATCCTATCCTCTATCCTATACTATCATCTAACCTATCCTATTCTCTATCCTATCCTCTAACGTCTGTTCTATCCTATCCTATCCACTATCCTATCCTATCCTCTATCCGATCCTATCCTGTATCCGATCCTATCCTCTATCCTATCCTATCCTCTATCCTATCCTATCCTATCCTCTATCCTATCCAATCCCCTATCCTATCCTCAATCCTATCATATCCTCTATCCTATCCTATTCTCTGTCCTATCCTCTTCCCTATTATATCCTCTATCCCATCCTATCCTCTATCCTATCCAATCATCTATTATATCCTCTATCCTACCACATCTTCTATCCTATCCTATCCTCTATCCTATACTATCCCCTATCCTATCCTCTATCCTATCCTATTCTCTGTCCTATCCTCTACCCTATCCTATCCTCTATCCTATCCTATCCTCTATCCTATCCTATCCTCTCCTCTATCCTATCCTATGCTCTATCCTATAATATCATCTATCCTATACTATTCTCTATCCTATCTTATCCTCTATCCTACACTATCCTCTATCGTCTCCTATCCTCTATCCTATCCAATCGCCTATCCTATCCTCTATCCGATCCTATCCTCTATCCTATCCTATCCTATCCTCTATCCTATCCAATCCCCTATCCTATCCTCAATCCTATCATATCCTCTATCCTATCCTATTCTCTGTCCTATCCTCTTCCCTATTATATCCTCTATCCCATCCTATCCTCTATCCTATCCAATCATCTATTATATCCTCTATCCTACCATATCTTCTATCCTATCCTATCCTCTATCCTATACTATCCCCTATCCTATCCTCTATCCTATCCTATTCTCTGTCCTATCCTCTACCCTATCCTATCCTCTATCCTATCCTATCCTCTATCCTATCCTATCCTCTCCTCTATCCTATCCTATGCTCTATCCTATAATATCATCTATCCTATACTATTCTCTATCCTATCTTATCCTCTATCCTATACTATTCTCTATCGTCTCCTATCCTCTATCCTATCCAATCGCCTATCCTATCCTCTATCCGATCCTATCCTCTATCCTATCCTATCCTCTATCCTATCCTATCCTATCCTCTATCCTATCCAATCCCCTATCCTATCCTCAATCCTATCATATCCTCTATCCTATCCTATTCTCTGTCCTATCCTCTTCCCTATTATATCCTCTATCCCATCCTATCCTCTATCCTATCCAATCATCTATTATATCCTCTATCCTACCATATCTTCTATCCTATCCTATCCTCTATCCTATACTATCCCCTATCCTATCCTCTATCCTATCCTATTCTCTGTCCTATCCTCTACCCTATCCTATCCTCTATCCTATCCTATCCTCTATCCTATCCTATCCTCTCCTCTATCCTATCCTATGCTCTATCCTATAATATCATCTATCCTATACTATTCTCTATCCTATCCTATCCTCTATCCTATAATATCATCTATACTATACTATTGTCTATCCTATCGTATCCTCTATCCTATACTATCCTCTATCGTATCCTATCCTCTATCCGATCCTATCCTCTATCCTATCCAATCATCTATTATATCCTCTATCCTACCATATCTTCTATCCTATCCTATCCTCTATCCTATACTATCCCCTATCCTATCCTCTATCCTATCCTATTCTCTGTCCTATCCTCTACCCTACCCTATCCTCTATCCTATCCTATCCTCTATCCTATCCTATCCTCTCCTCTATCCTATCCTATGCTCTATCCTGTAATATCATCTATCCTATACTATTCTCTATCCTATCCTATCCTCTATCCCATAATATCATCTATACTATACTATTGTCTATCCTATCGTATCCTCTATCCTATAGTATCCTCTATCGTATCCTATCCTCTATCCGATCCTATCCTCTATCCTATCCAATCCTGTACCCTATCCTCTATCCTATCCTCTATCGTATCCTATCCTGTATCCGATCCTATCCTCTATCCTATCCTATCCTCTATCCTATCCAATCCCCTATTCTATCGACTATCCTATCCTCAATCCTATCCTATCCTCTATCCTATCCTATTCTCTGTCCTATCCTCTTCCCTATTATATCCTCTATCCCATCCTATCCTCTATCCTATCCAATCACCTATCCTATCCTCTATCCGATCCTATCCTCTATCCTATCCTATCCTCTATCCTATACTATCCTCTATCGTATCCTATCCTCTATCCGATCCTATCCTCCATCCTATCCTATCCTCTATCCGATCCTATCCTCTACCCTATCCTATCGTCTATCCTATCCTATCAACTATCCTATCCAATCCCCTATCCTATGCTCTATCCGATCCTATCCTCTATTCTATCCTATCCTCTATCCTATCCTATTCTCTATCCTATCCTCTACCCTATCCTATCCTCTATCCTATACTATCATCTAACCTATCCTATTCTCTATCCTATCCTCTATCGTCTGTTCTATCCTATCCTATCCACTATCCTATCCTATCCTCTATCGTATCCTATCCTGTATCCTATCCTATCCTCTATCGTATCCTATCATCTATCCGATCCTATCATCTATCCTATCCTATCCTCTATCCTATCCTATCCTCTATCCTATCCTATGCTCTATCCTATCCTATCCTCTATCCTATTCTATCCTCTATCCTATCCTATGCTCTACCCTATCCTATCCTCTATCCTATAATATCCTCTATCCTATACAATCATCTATCCTATCCTCTATCCTATCCTATCCTCAATCCTATCCTATCCCCTATAGTATCCTATCCTCTATCATATCCAATCCTATATCCTATCCTCTATCCTATCCTATCCTATCCTCTATCCTATCCTATCCTCTATCCTATAATATCCTCTATCCTATCCTATCCTCTACCCTATCCTATCCTCTATCCTATCCTATCCTCTATCCTCTGTCCTATCCTATCCTCTATCCTATCCTATCCTCTACCCTATCCTATCCTCTATCCTATCCTATCCTCTATCCTATCCTATCATCTATCCTATCCTATCATCTATCCTATCCTATCCTCTATCCTATCCTATCCTCTATCCTATCCTCTATAATATCGTATCCTCTATCCTATCCTATCCTGTATCCTATAATATCATCTATCCTATCCTATTCTCTATCCTATCCCATCCTCTGCCCTATCCTATACTCTATCCTATCATATCCTCTATCCTATGCTATCCTCTTTCCTGTCCTCTACTCTATCCTATCCTATCCTCTATCATACCCTATCCTCTATCCTATCCTATCCTCTATCCTATCCTATCGTCTATCCTATCCTATCCTCTATCCTATCCTATCCTCTATCATATCCTATCCTCTATCCTATCCTATCCTATCCTCTATCCTGTAGTATCCACTATCCTATCCTATCCTCTATCCTATCCTATCCTCTATCCGATCCTATCCTCTATCCTATCCTATCCTCTATCCTATTGTATCCTCTATCCTATCCTATCCTCTATCCTATCCTCTATCCTATCCTCTATCCTATCATATCCTCTATCCTATCCTATCCTCAACCGTATCCTATCCTCAATCCTATCCGATCCTCAATCCTATCCTATCCTCTATCCTATCCAATCCTCTATCCTCTCCTCTATCCTATCCTATACTCTATCCTATCCTACCCTCAGTCCTATCCTGCCCTCTATCTTATCCTATCCTATTCTCTATCCTATACTATCCTCTAACCTATCCTATCCTCCATCCTATCCTATCCTCTATCCTATCCTATCCTCTAACCTATCCTATCCTGTATCCTATCCAATCGCCTATCCTATCCTCTATCCTATCCTATCCTCTATCCTCTCCAATCCTCTATCCTATCCTATGCTCTATCCTATCCTATGCTATAATATCCTCTATCCTGTAGTATCCTCTATCCTATCCTATCCTCTATCCTATTGTATCCTCTATCCTATCCTATCCTCTATCCTATCCTATCCTCTATCCTATCCTCTATCCTATCCTCTATCCTATCCTCTATCCTATCCTCTATCCTATCCTCTATCCTATCCTCTATCCTATCCTCTATCCTATCCTCTATCCTATCATATCCTCTATCCTATCCTATCCTCAACCCTATCCTATCCTCAATCCTATCCGATCCTCAATCCCATCCTATCCTCTATCCTATCCAATCCTCTATCCTCTCCTCTATCCTACCCTATACTCTATCCTATCCTATCCTCTATCCTATCCTATCCTCTATCCTATAATATCCTCTATCCTATCCTATCCTCTATCCTATCCTATCCTCCATCCTAACCTATCCTCGATCGTATCGTATCCTCTATCCTATCGTATCCTCGATCCTATCACATCCTCTATCCTATCGTATCCTCGATCGTATCGTATCCTCTATCCTATCGTATCCTCTATCGTATCACATCCTCTATCCTATCGTATCCTCTATCCTATCCCATCCTCTATCCTATCCTATCGTCTATCCTATAATATCCTCTATCCTATCCTCTATCCTATCCTCTATCCTATCCTATCCTCTATCCTATCCTATCCTCTATCCTATCCTATCCTCTATCCTATCCTATCCTCTATCCTATCCTATCCTCTATCCTATCCTATCCTCTATCCTATCCTATCCTCTATCCTATCCTATCCTCTATCCTATCCTATCCTCCTTCCTAACCTATCCTCTATCCTAACCTATCCTCTATCCTATCCTATCCTCTATCCTATCCTATCCTCTATCCTATCCTATCCTCTATCCTATCCTATCCGCTATCCTATCCTATCCTCTATCCTATCCTATCCTGTATCCTATCCAATCGCCTATCCTATCCTCTATCCTATCCTATCCTCTATTCTATCGTATCCTCTATCCTGTCCCATCCTTTATCGTATCCTATCCTCTATCCTATCCTATCCTATACCCTATAATATCCTGTATCCTATCCTCTATCCTATTCTATCCTCTATTCTATAATATCCTCTATCCTATCCAATCCTCTATCCTATCCTCTATCCAATCCTATCCTCAATCCTTTCCCATACTCTATCCTATCCTACCCTCCGTCCTATCTTATCCGCTACCCAATCCTATCCTCTATCCTATCCCATCCTCTATCCTATCCTATCGTCTGTTCTATAATATCCTCTATCCTATCCAATCCTCTATCCTATCCTCTATCCTATCCTAACCTCAATCGTGTCCTATCCTCAATCCTATCCTATCCTCTATCCTATCGTATACTCTATCCTATCCTATCCTCTATCCTATCCTATCCTCTATCCTATCCTATCCTCTATCCTCTGTCCTATCCTATCCCCTATCCTATCCTATCCTCTACCCTATCCTATCCTCTATCCTATCCTATCCTCTATCCTATCCTATCCTCTATCCTATCCTATCCTCTATCCTATCCTATCCTCTATCCTATCCTATCCTCTATCCTATCCTCTATAATATCGTATCCTCTATCCTATCCTATCCTGTATCCTATAATATCATCTATCCAATGCTATTCTCTATCCTATCCCATCCTCTGCCCTATCCTATACTCTACCCTATCATATCCTCTATCCTATGCTATCCTCTTTCCTATCCTCTACTCTATCCTATCCTATCCTCTATCATATCCTATCCTCTATCGTATCCTATCCTCTATCCTATCCTATCATCTATCCTATCCTCTCCTCTATCCTATCCTATACTCTATCCTATCCTACCCTCTGTCCTATCCTGCCTTCTATCTTATCCTATCCTATTCTCTATCCTATACTATCCTCTAACCTATCCTATCCTCAAACCTATCCGATCCTCAATCCTATCCTATCTTCTATCCTATCCAATCCTCTATCCTCTCCTCTATCCTATCCTATACTCTATCCTATCCTACCCTCTGTCCTATCCTGCCCTCTATCTTATCCTATCCTATTCTCTATCCTATACTATCCTCTAACCTATCCTATCCTCTATCCTATCCTATCCTCTATCCTATACTATCCTCTATCCTATCCTATCCTCTATCCTATCCTATCCTGTATCCTATAATAACCTCTATCCTATCCTATACTCTATCCTATCCTATCCGATATCCTATCCTATCCTCTATCCTATCTTATCCTATATCCTATAATATCCTCTACCCTATCATATCCTCTATCCTATCCAATCCCCTATCCTATCCTATCCTCTATCCCATCCTCTATCCTATAGAATCCTCTATTCTATCGTATCCTCTATCCTATCGTATCCTCTATCCTATCCTATCCTCCATCCTAACCTATCCTCGATCGTATCGTATCCTCTATCCTATCGTATCCTCTATCGTATCACATCCTCTATCCTATCGTATCCTCTATCCTATCCCATCCTCTATCCTATCCTATCGTCTATCCTATAATATCCTCTATCCTATACAATCATCTATCCTATCCTCTATCCTATCCTATCCTCAATCCTATCCTATCCCCTATAGTATCCTATCCTCTATCATATCCAATCCTATATCCTATCCTCTATCCTATCCTATCCTATCCTCTATCCTATCCTATCCTCTATCCTATCCTATCCTCTATCCTATCCTATCCTCTACCCTATCCTATCCTCTATCCTATCCTATCCTCTATCCTCTGTCCTATCCTATCCTCTATCCTATCCTCTATCCTATCCTATCCTCTATCCTATCCTATCCTCTATCCTATCCTATCATCTATCCTATCCTATCATCTATCCTATCCTATCCTCTATCCTATCCTCTATAATATCGTATCCTCTATCCTATCCTATCCTGTATCCTATAATATCATCTATCCTATGCTATTCTCTATCCTATCCCATCCTCTGCCCTATCCTATACTCTATCCTATCATATCCTCTATCCTATGCTATCCTCTTTCCTGTCCTCTACTCTATCCTATCCTATCCTCTATCATATCCTATCCTCTATCCTATCCTATCCTCTATCCTATCCTATCGTCTATCCTATCCTATCCTCTATCCTATCCTATCCTCTATCATATCCTATCCTCTATCCTATCCTATCCTATCCTCTATCCTGTAGTATCCACTATCCTATCCTATCCTCTATCCTATCCTATCCTCTATCCGATCCTATCCTCTATCCTATCCTATCCTCTATCCTATTGTATCCTCTATCCTATCCTATCCTCTATCCTATCCTCTATCCTATCCTCTATCCTATCATATCCTCTATCCTATCCTATCCTCAACCGTATCCTATCCTCAATCCTATCCGATCCTCAATCCTATCCTATCCTCTATCCTATCCAATCCTCTATCCTCTCCTCTATCCTATCCTATACTCTATCCTATCCTACCCTCAGTCCTATCCTGCCCTCTATCTTATCCTATCCTATTCTCTATCCTATACTATCCTCTAACCTATCCTATCCTCCATCCTATCCTATCCTCTATCGTATCCTATCCTCTAACCTATCCTATCCTGTATCCTATCCAATCGCCTATCCTATCCTATCAACTATCCTATCCAATCCCCTATCCTATCCTCTATCCGATCCTATCCTCTATCCTATCCTATCCTCTATCCTATACTATCCTCTATCGTATCCTATCCTCTATCCGATCCTATCCTCCACCCTATCCTATCGTCTATCCTATCCTATCAACTATCCTATCCAATCCCCTATCCTATCCTCTATCCGATCCTATCCTCTATCCTATCCTATCCTCTATCCTATACTATCCTCTATCGTATCCTATCCTCTATCCGATCCTATCCTCCATCCTATCCTATCCTCTATCCTATCTTATCCTCTATCCTATACTATCCTCTATCGTCCCCTATCTTCTATCCTATCCAATCCCATATCCAATCCTCTATCCTATCCTATCCTCTATAATATCGTATCCTCTATCCTATCCTCTATCCTATACTATCATCTAACCTATCCTATCCTCAATCCTCTCCTATCCTCTATCCTATCCTATCCTCTATCCTATCCTATCCTCTATCCTATACTATCCTCTATCGTATCCTATCCTCTATCCGATCCTATCATCTATCCTGTCCTATCCTCTATCCGATCCTATCCTCTATCCTATCCTATCCTCTATCCTATCCTATTCTCTATCCTATCCTCTACCCTATCCTATCCTCTATCCTATCCTATTCTCTGTCCTATCCTCTTCCCTATTATATCCTCTATCCCATCCTATCCTCTATCCTATCCAATCACCTATCCTATCCTCTATCCGATCCTATCCTCTATCCTATCCTATAATCTATCCTATACTATCCTCTATCGCATCCTATCCTCTATCCGATCCTATCCTCCATCCTATCCTATCCTCTATCCGATCCTATCCTCTACCCTATCCTATCGTCTATCCTATCCTATCAACTATCCTATCCAATCCCCTATCCTATCCTCTATCCGATCCTATCCTCTATCCTATCCTATCCTCTATCCTATACTATCCTCTATCGTATCCTATCCTCTATCCGATCCTATCCTCCACCCTATCCTATCGTCTATCCTATCCTATCAACTATCCTGTCCAATCCCCTATCCTATCCTCTATCCGATCCTATCCTCTATCCTATCCTATCCTCTATCCTATACTATCCTCTATCGTATCCTATCCTCTATCCGATCCTATCCTCCATCCTATCCTATCCTCTATCCTATCTTATCCTCTATCCTATACTATCCTCTATCGTATCCTATCCTCTATCCGATCCTATCCTCCACCCTATCCTATCGTCTATCCTATCCTATCAACTATCCTATCCAATCCCCTATCCTATCCTCTATCCGATCCTATCCTCTATCCTATCCTATCCTCTATCCTATACTATCCTCTATCGTATCCTATCCTCTATCCGATCCTATCCTCCATCCTATCCTATCCTCTATCCTATCTTATCCTCTATCCTATACTATCCTCTATCGTCCCCTATCTTCTATCCTATCCAATCCCATATCCAATCCTCTATCCTATCCTATCCTCTATAATATCGTATCCTCTATCCTATCCTCTATCCTATACTATCATCTAACCTATCCTATCCTCAATCCTCTCCTATCCTCTATCCTATCCTATCCTCTATCCTATCCTATCCTCTATCCTATACTATCCTCTATCGTATCCTATCCTCTATCCGATCCTATCATCTATCCTGTCCTATCCTCTATCCGATCCTATCCTCTATCCTATCCTATCCTCTATCCTATCCTATTCTCTATCCTATCCTCTACCCTATCCTATCCTCTATCCTATCCTATTCTCTGTCCTATCCTCTTCCCTATTATATCCTCTATCCCATCCTATCCTCTATCCTATCCAATCACCTATCCTATCCTCTATCCGATCCTATCCTCTATCCTATCCTATAATCTATCCTATACTATCCTCTATCGTATCCTATCCTCTATCCGATCCTATCCTCCATCCTATCCTATCCTCTATCCGATCCTATCCTCTACCCTATCCTATCGTCTATCCTATCCTATCAACTATCCTATCCAATCCCCTATCCTATCCTCTATCCGATCCTATCCTCTATCCTATCCTATCCTCTATCCTATACTATCCTCTATCGTATCCTATCCTCTATCCGATCCTATCCTCCACCCTATCCTATCGTCTATCCTATCCTATCAACTATCCTGTCCAATCCCCTATCCTATCCTCTATCCGATCCTATCCTCTATCCTATCCTATCCTCTATCCTATACTATCCTCTATCGTATCCTATCCTCTATCCGATCCTATCCTCCATCCTATCCTATCCTCTATCCTATCTTATCCTCTATCCTATACTATCCTCTATCGTCCCCTATCTTCTATCCTATCCAATCCCATATCCAATCCTCTATCCTATCCTATCCTCTATAATATCGTATCCTCTATCCTATCCTCTATCCTATACTATCATCTAACCTATCCTATCCTCAATCCTCTCCTATCCTCTATCCTATCCTATCCTCTATCCTATCCTATCCTCTATCCTATACTATCCTCTATCGTATCCTATCCTCTATCCGATCCTATCATCTATCCTGTCCTATCCTCTATCCGATCCTATCCTCTATCCTATCCTATCCTCTATCCTATCCTATTCTCTATCCTATCCTCTACCCTATCCTATCCTCTATCCTATCCTATCCTCTATCCTATCCAATCCCCTATCCAATCCTCTATCCTATCCTATCCTCTATCCTACCCTATCCTCTATAATATCGTATCCTCTATCATATCCTATCCTCTTTCCTATAATATCATCCACCTTATCCTATTCTCTATCATATCGTATCCTGTATCCTATCCTATCCTCTATCCTATACTATCATCTAACCTATCCTATTCTCTATCCTATCCTCTATCGTCTGTTCTATCCTATCCTATCCACTATCCTATCCTATCCTCTATCCGATCCTATCCTGTATCCGATCCTATCCTCTATCCTATCCTATCCTCTATCCTATCCTATCCTATCCTCTATCCTATCCAATCCCCTATCCTATCCTCAATCCTATCATATCCTCTATCCTATCCTATTCTCTGTCCTATCCTCTTCCCTATTATATCCTCTATCCCATCCTATCCTCTATCCTATCCAATCATCTATTATATCCTCTATCCTACCACATCTTCTATCCTATCCTATCCTCTATCCTATACTATCCCCTATCCTATCCTCTATCCTATCCTATTCTCTGTCCTATCCTCTACCCTATCCTATCCTCTATCCTATCCTATCCTCTATCCTATCCTATCCTCTCCTCTATCCTATCCTATGCTCTATCCTATAATATCATCTATCCTATACTATTCTCTATCCTATCTTATCCTCTATCCTACACTAACCTCTATCGTCTCCTATCCTCTATCCTATCCAATCGCCTATCCTATCCTCTATCCGATCCTATCCTCTATCCTATCCTATCCTATCCTCTATCCTATCCAATCCCCTATCCTATCCTCAATCCTATCATATCCTCTATCCTATCCTATTCTCTGTCCTATCCTCTTCCCTATTATATCCTCTATCCCATCCTATCCTCTATCCTATCCAATCATCTATTATATCCTCTATCCTACCATATCTTCTATCCTATCCTATCCTCTATCCTATACTATCCCCTATCCTATCCTCTATCCTATCCTATTCTCTGTCCTATCCTCTACCCTATCCTATCCTCTATCCTATCCTATCCTCTATCCTATCCTATCCTCTCCTCTATCCTATCCTATGCTCTATCCTATAATATCATCTATCCTATACTATTCTCTATCCTATCTTATCCTCTATCCTATACTATTCTCTATCGTCTCCTATCCTCTATCCTATCCAATCGCCTATCCTATCCTCTATCCGATCCTATCCTCTATCCTATCCTATCCTCTATCCTATCCTATCCTATCCTCTATCCTATCCAATCCCCTATCCTATCCTCAATCCTATCATATCCTCTATCCTATCCTATTCTCTGTCCTATCCTCTTCCCTATTATATCCTCTATCCCATCCTATCCTCTATCCTATCCAATCATCTATTATATCCTCTATCCTACCATATCTTCTATCCTATCCTATCCTCTATCCTATACTATCCCCTATCCTATCCTCTATCCTATCCTATTCTCTGTCCTATCCTCTACCCTATCCTATCCTCTATCCTATCCTATCCTCTATCCTATCCTATCCTCTCCTCTATCCTATCCTATGCTCTATCCTATAATATCATCTATCCTATACTATTCTCTATCCTATCCTATCCTCTATCCTATAATATCATCTATACTATACTATTGTCTATCCTATCGTATCCTCTATCCTATACTATCCTCTATCGTATCCTATCCTCTATCCGATCCTATCCTCTATCCTATCCAATCCTGTACCCTATCCTCTATCCTATCCTCTATCGTATCCTATCCTGTATCCGATTCTATCCTCTATCCTATCCTATCCTCTATCCTATCCTCTATCCTATCCTATCCTCTATCCTATCCTATGCTCTACCCTATCCTATCCTCTATCCTATAATATCATCTATTCTATACTATCCTCTATCCTATCCTATCCTCTATCCTATAATATCCTCTATCGTATGCTATCCTCTATCCTATCCTATTCTCTGTCCTATCCTCTTCCCTATTATATCCTCTATCCCATCCTATCCTCTATCCTATCCAATCATCTATTATATCCTCTATCCTACCATATCTTCTATCCTATCCTATCCTCTATCCTATACTATCCCCTATCCTATCCTCTATCCTATCCTATTCTCTGTCCTATCCTCTACCCTACCCTATCCTCTATCCTATCCTATCCTCTATCCTATCCTATCCTCTCCTCTATCCTATCCTATGCTCTATCCTGTAATATCATCTATCCTATACTATTCTCTATCCTATCCTATCCTCTATCCCATAATATCATCTATACTATACTATTGTCTATCCTATCGTATCCTCTATCCTATAGTATCCTCTATCGTATCCTATCCTCTATCCGATCCTATCCTCTATCCTATCCAATCCTGTACCCTATCCTCTATCCTATCCTCTATCGTATCCTATCCTGTATCCGATCCTATCCTCTATCCTATCCTATCCTCTATCCTATCCAATCCCCTATTCTATCGACTATCCTATCCTCAATCCTATCCTATCCTCTATCCTATCCTATTCTCTGTCCTATCCTCTTCCCTATTATATCCTCTATCCCATCCTATCCTCTATCCTATCCAATCACCTATCCTATCCTCTATCCGATCCTATCCTCTATCCTATCCTATCCTCTATCCTATACTATCCTCTATCGTATCCTATCCTCTATCCGATCCTATCCTCCATCCTATCCTATCCTCTATCCGATCCTATCCTCTACCCTATCCTATCGTCTATCCTATCCTATCAACTATCCTATCCAATCCCCTATCCTATCCCCTATCCGATCCTATCCTCTATTCTATCCTATCCTCTATCCTATCCTATTCTCTATCCTATCCTCTACCCTATCCTATCCTCTATCCTATACTATCATCTAACCTATCCTATTCTCTATCCTATCCTCTATCGTCTGTTCTATCCTATCCTATCCACTATCCTATCCTATCCTCTATCCTATCCTATCCTGTATCCTATCCTATCCTCTATCGTATCCTATCATCTATCCGATCCTATCATCTATCCTATCCTATCCTCTATCCTATCCTATCCTCTATCCTATCCTATGCTCTATCCTATCCTATCCTCTATCCTATTCTATCCTCTATCCTATCCTATGCTCTACCCTATCCTATCCTCTATCCTATAATATCCTCTATCCTATACAATCATCTATCCTATCCTCTATCCTATCCTATCCTCAATCCTATCCTATCCCCTATAGTATCCTATCCTCTATCATATCCAATCCTATATCCTATCCTCTATCCAATCCTATCCTATCCTCTATCCTATCCTATCCTCTATCCTATAATATCCTCTATCCTATCCTATCCTCTACCCTATCCTATCCTCTATCCTATCCTATCCTCTATCCTCTGTCCTATCCTATCCTCTATCCTATCCTATCCTCTACCCTATCCTATCCTCTATCCTATCCTATCCTCTATCCTATCCTATCATCTATCCTATCCTATCATCTATCCTATCCTATCCTCTATCCTATCCTATCCTCTATCCTATCCTCTATAATATCGTATCCTCTATCCTATCCTATCCTGTATCCTATAATATCATCTATCCTATCCTATTCTCTATCCTATCCCATCCTCTGCCCTATCCTATACTCTATCCTATCATATCCTCTATCCTATGCTATCCTCTTTCCTGTCCTCTACTCTATCCTATCCTATCCTCTATCATACCCTATCCTCTATCCTATCCTATCCTCTATCCTATCCTATCGGCTATCCTATCCTATCCTCTATCCTATCCTATCCTCTATCATATCCTATCCTCTATCCTATCCTATCCTATCCTCTATCCTGTAGTATCCACTATCCTATCCTATCCTCTATCCTATCCTATCCTCTATCCGATCCTATCCTCTATCCTATCCTATCCTCTATCCTATTGTATCCTCTATCCTATCCTATCCTCTATCCTATCCTCTATCCTATCCTCTATCCTATCATATCCTCTATCCTATCCTATCCTCAACCGTATCCTATCCTCAATCCTATCCGATCCTCAATCCTATCCTATCCTCTATCCTATCCAATCCTCTATCCTCTCCTCTATCCTATCCTATACTCTATCCTATCCTACCCTCAGTCCTATCCTGCCCTCTATCTTATCCTATCCTATTCTCTATCCTATACTATCCTCTAACCTATCCTATCCTCCATCCTATCCTATCCTCTATCCTATCCTATCCTCTAACCTATCCTATCCTGTATCCTATCCAATCGCCTATCCTATCCTCTATCCTATCCTATCCTCTATCCTCTCCAATCCTCTATCCTATCCTATGCTCTATCCTATCCTATGCTATAATATCCTCTATCCTGTAGTATCCTCTATCCTATCCTATCCTCTATCCTATTGTATCCTCTATCCTATCCTATCCTCTATCCTATCCTATCCTCTATCCTATCCTCTATCCTATCCTCTATCCTATCCTCTATCCTATCCTCTATCCTATCCTCTATCCTATCCTCTATCCTATCCTCTATCCTATCCTCTATCCTATCATATCCTCTATCCTATCCTATCCTCAACCCTATCCTATCCTCAATCCTATCCGATCCTCAATCCCATCCTATCCTCTATCCTATCCAATCCTCTATCCTCTCCACTATCCTACCCTATACTCTATCCTATCCTATCCTCTATCCTATCCTATCCTCTATCCTATAATATCCTCTATCCTATCCTATCCTCTATCCTATCCTATCCTCCATCCTAACCTATCCTCGATCGTATCGTATCCTCTATCCTATCGTATCCTCGATCCTATCACATCCTCTATCCTATCGTATCCTCGATCGTATCGTATCCTCTATCCTATCGTATCCTCTATCGTATCACATCCTCTATCCTATCGTATCCTCTATCCTATCCCATCCTCTATCCTATCCTATCGTCTATCCTATAATATCCTCTATCCTATCCTATCCTCTATCCTATCCTCTATCCTATCCTCTATCCTATCCTATCCTCTATCCTATCCTATCCTCTATCCTATCCTATCCTCTATCCTATCCTATCCTCTATCCTATCCTATCCTCTATCCTATCCTATCCTCTATCCTATCCTATCCTCTATCCTATCCTATCCTCCTTCCTAACCTATCCTCTATCCTAACCTATCCTCTATCCTATCCTATCCTCTATCCTATCCTATCCTCTATCCTATCCTATCCTCTATCCTATCCTATCCTCTATCCTATCCTATCCTCTATCCTATCCTATCCTGTATCCTATCCAATCGCCTATCCTATCCTCTATCCTATCCTATCCTCTATTCTATCGTATCCTCTATCCTGTCCCATCCTTTATCGTATCCTATCCTCTATCCTATCCTATCCTATACCCTATAATATCCTGTATCCTATCCTCTATCCTATTCTATCCTCTATTCTATAATATCCTCTATCCTATCCAATCCTCTATCCTATCCTCTATCCAATCCTATCCTCAATCCTTTCCCATACTCTATCCTATCCTACCCTCCGTCCTATCTTATCCGCTACCCAATCCTATCCTCTATCCTATCCCATCCTCTATCCTATCCTATCGTCTGTTCTATAATATCCTCTATCCTATCCAATCCTCTATCCTATCCTCTATCCTATCCTAACCTCAATCGTGTCCTATCCTCAATCCTATCCTATCCTCTATCCTATCGTATACTCTATCCTATCCTATCCTCTATCCTATCCTATCCTCTATCCTATCCTATCCTCTATCCTCTGTCCTATCCTATCCCCTATCCCATCCTATCCTCTACCCTATCCTATCCTCTATCCTATCCTATCCTCTATCCTATCCTATCCTCTATCCTATCCTATCCTATCCTCTATCCTATCCTATCCTCTATCCTATCCTATCCTCTATCCTATCCTCTATAATATCGTATCCTCTATCCTATCCTATCCTGTATCCTATAATATCATCTATCCAATGCTATTCTCTATCCTATCCCATCCTCTGCCCTATCCTATACTCTACCCTATCATATCCTCTATCCTATGCTATCCTCTTTCCTATCCTCTACTCTAACCTATCCTATCCTCTATCATATCCTATCCTCTATCGTATCCTATCCTCTATCCTATCCTATCATCTATCCTATCCTCTCCTCTATCCTATCCTATACTCTATCCTATCCTACCCTCTGTCCTATCCTGCCTTCTATCTTATCCTATCCTATTCTCTATCCTATACTATCCTCTAACCTATCCTATCCTCAAACCTATCCGATCCTCAATCCTATCCTATCTTCTATCCTATCCAATCCTCTATCCTCTCCTCTATCCTATCCTATACTCTATCCTATCCTACCCTCTGTCCTATCCTGCCCTCTATCTTATCCTATCCTATTCTCTATCCTATACTATCCTCTAACCTATCCTATCCTCTATCCTATCCTATCCTCTATCCTATACTATCCTCTATCCTATCCTATCCTCTATCCTATCCTATCCTGTATCCTATAATAACCTCTATCCTATCCTATACTCTATCCTATCCTATCCGATATCCTATCCTATCCTCTATCCTATCTTATCCTATATCCTATAATATCCTCTACCCTATCATATCCTCTATCCTATCCAATCCCCTATCCTATCCTATCCTCTATCCCATCCTCTATCCTATAGAATCCTCTATTCTATCGTATCCTCTATCCTATCGTATCCTCTATCCTATCCTATCCTCCATCCTAACCTATCCTCGATCGTATCGTATCCTCTATCCTATCGTATCCTCTATCGTATCACATCCTCTATCCTATCGTATCCTCTATCCTATCCCATCCTCTATCCTATCCTATCGTCTATCCTATAATATCCTCTATCCTATACAATCATCTATCGTATCCTCTATCCTATCCTATCCTCAATCCTATCCTATCCCCTATAGTATCCTATCCTCTATCATATCCAATCCTATATCCTATCCTCTATCCTATCCTATCCTATCCTCTATCCTATCCTATCCTCTATCCTATCCTATCCTCTATCCTATCCTATCCTCTACCCTATCCTATCCTCTATCCTATCCTATCCTCTATCCTCTGTCCTATCCTATCCTCTATCCTATCCTCTATCCTATCCTATCCTCTATCCTATCCTATCCTCTATCCTATCCTATCATCTATCCTATCCTATCATCTATCCTATCCTATCCTCTATCCTATCCTCTATAATATCGTATCCTCTATCCTATCCTATCCTGTATCCTATAATATCATCTATCCTATGCTATTCTCTATCCTATCCCATCCTCTGCCCTATCCTATACTCTATCCTATCATATCCTCTATCCTATGCTATCCTCTTTCCTGTCCTCTACTCTATCCTATCCTATCCTCTATCATATCCTATCCTCTATCCTATCCTATCCTCTATCCTATCCTATCGTCTATCCTATCCTATCCTCTATCCTATCCTATCCTCTATCATATCCTATCCTCTATCCTATCCTATCCTATCCTCTATCCTGTAGTATCCACTATCCTATCCTATCCTCTATCCTATCCTATCCTCTATCCGATCCTATCCTCTATCCTATCCTATCCTCTATCCTATTGTATCCTCTATCCTATCCTATCCTCAATCCTATCCTATCCCCTATAGTATCCTATCCTCTATCATATCCAATCCTATATCCTATCCTCTATCCTATCCTATCCTATCCTCTATCCTATCCTATCCTCTATCCTATCCTATCCTCTATCCTATCCTATCCTCTACCCTATCCTATCCTCTATCCTATCCTATCCTCTATCCTCTGTCCTATCCTATCCTCTATCCTATCCTCTATCCTATCCTATCCTCTATCCTATCCTATCCTCTATCCTATCCTATCATCTATCCTATCCTATCATCTATCCTATCCTATCCTCTATCCTATCCTCTATAATATCGTATCCTCTATCCTATCCTATCCTGTATCCTATAATATCATCTATCCTATGCTATTCTCTATCCTATCCCATCCTCTGCCCTATCCTATACTCTATCCTATCATATCCTCTATCCTATGCTATCCTCTTTCCTGTCCTCTACTCTATCCTATCCTATCCTCTATCATATCCTATCCTCTATCCTATCCTATCCTCTATCCTATCCTATCGTCTATCCTATCCTATCCTCTATCCTATCCTATCCTCTATCATATCCTATCCTCTATCCTATCCTATCCTATCCTCTATCCTGTAGTATCCACTATCCTATCCTATCCTCTATCCTATCCTATCCTCTATCCGATCCTATCCTCTATCCTATCCTATCCTCTATCCTATTGTATCCTCTATCCTATCCTATCCTCTATCCTATCCTCTATCCTATCCTCTATCCTATCATATCCTCTATCCTATCCTATCCTCAACCGTATCCTATCCTCAATCCTATCCGATCCTCAATCCTATCCTATCCTCTATCCTATCCAATCCTCTATCCTCTCCTCTATCCTATCCTATACTCTATCCTATCCTACCCTCAGTCCTATCCTGCCCTCTATCTTATCCTATCCTATTCTCTATCCTATACTATCCTCTAACCTATCCTATCCCCCATCCTATCCTATCCTCTATCGTATCCTATCCTCTAACCTATCCTATCCTGTATCCTATCCAATCGCCTATCCTATCCTATCAACTATCCTATCCAATCCCCTATCCTATCCTCTATCCGATCCTATCCTCTATCCTATCCTATCCTCTATCCTATACTATCCTCTATCGTATCCTATCCTCTATCCGATCCTATCCTCCACCCTATCCTATCGTCTATCCTATCCTATCAACTATCCTATCCAATCCCCTATCCTATCCTCTATCCGATCCTATCCTCTATCCTATCCTATCCTCTATCCTATACTATCCTCTATCGTATCCTATCCTCTATCCGATCCTATCCTCCATCCTATCCTATCCTCTATCCTATCTTATCCTCTATCCTATACTATCCTCTATCGTCCCCTATCTTCTATCCTATCCAATCCCATATCCAATCCTCTATCCTATCCTATCCTCTATAATATCGTATCCTCTATCCTATCCTCTATCCTATACTATCATCTAACCTATCCTATCCTCAATCCTCTCCTATCCTCTATCCTATCCTATCCTCTATCCTATCCTATCCTCTATCCTATACTATCCTCTATCGTATCCTATCCTCTATCCGATCCTATCATCTATCCTGTCCTATCCTCTATCCGATCCTATCCTCTATCCTATCCTATCCTCTATCCTATCCTATTCTCTATCCTATCCTCTACCCTATCCTATCCTCTATCCTATCCTATCCTCTATCCTATCCAATCCCCTATCCAATCCTCTATCCTATCCTATCCTCTATCCTACCCTATCCTCTATAATATCGTATCCTCTATCATATCCTATCCTCTTTCCTATAATATCATCCACCTTATCCTATTCTCTATCATATCGTATCCTGTATCCTATCCTATCCTCTATCCTATACTATCATCTAACCTATCCTATTCTCTATCCTATCCTCTATCGTCTGTTCTATCCTATCCTATCCACTATCCTATCCTATCCTCTATCCGATCCTATCCTGTATCCGATCCTATCCTCTATCCTATCCTATCCTCTATCCTATCCTATCCTATCCTCTATCCTATCCAATCCCCTATCCTATCCTCAATCCTATCATATCCTCTATCCTATCCTATTCTCTGTCCTATCCTCTTCCCTATTATATCCTCTATCCCATCCTATCCTCTATCCTATCCAATCATCTATTATATCCTCTATCCTACCACATCTTCTATCCTATCCTATCCTCTATCCTATACTATCCCCTATCCTATCCTCTATCCTATCCTATTCTCTGTCCTATTCTCTACCCTATCCTATCCTCTATCCTATCCTATCCTCTATCCTATAATATCCTCTCCTCTATCCTATCCTATGCTCTATCCTATAATATCATCTATCCTATACTATTCTCTATCCTATCTTATCCTCTATCCTACACTATCCTCTATCGTCTCCTATCCTCTATCCTATCCAATCGCCTATCCTATCCTCTATCCGATCCTATCCTCTATCCTATCCTATCCTATCCTCTATCCTATCCAATCCCCTATCCTATCCTCAATCCTATCATATCCTCTATCCTATCCTATTCTCTGTCCTATCCTCTTCCCTATTATATCCTCTATCCCATCCTATCCTCTATCCTATCCAATCATCTATTATATCCTCTATCCTACCATATCTTCTATCCTATCCTATCCTCTATCCTATACTATCCCCTATCCTATTCTCTATCCTATCCTATTCTCTGTCCTATCCTCTACCCTATCCTATCCTCTATCCTATCCTATCCTCTATCCTATCCTATCCTCTCCTCTATCCTATCCTATGCTCTATCCTATAATATCATCTATCCTATACTATTCTCTATCCTATCTTATCCTCTATCCTATACTATTCTCTATCGTCTCCTATCCTCTATCCTATCCAATCGCCTATCCTATCCTCTATCCGATCCTATCCTCTATCCTATCCTATCCTCTATCCTATCCTATCCTATCCTCTATCCTATCCAATCCCCTATCCTATCCTCAATCCTATCATATCCTCTATCCTATCCTATTCTCTGTCCTATCCTCTTCCCTATTATATCCTCTATCCCATCCTATCCTCTATCCTATCCAATCATCTATTATATCCTCTATCCTACCATATCTTCTATCCTATCCTATCCTCTATCCTATACTATCCCCTATCCTATCCTCTATCCTATCCTATTCTCTGTCCTATCCTCTACCCTATCCTATCCTCTATCCTATCCTATCCTCTATCCTATCCTATCCTCTCCTCTATCCTATCCTATGCTCTATCCTATAATATCATCTATCCTATACTATTCTCTATCCTATCCTATCCTCTATCCTATAATATCATCTATACTATACTATTGTCTATCCTATCGTATCCTCTATCCTATACTATCCTCTATCGTATCCTATCCTCTATCCGATCCTATCCTCTATCCTATCCAATCCTGTACCCTATCCTCTATCCTATCCTCTATCGTATCCTATCCTGTATCCGATTCTATCCTCTATCCTATCCTATCCTCTATCCTATCCTCTATCCTATCCTATCCTCTATCCTATCCTATGCTCTACCCTATCCTATCCTCTATCCTATAATATCATCTATTCTATACTATTCTCTATCCTATCCTATCCTCTATCCTATAATATCCTCTATCGTATGCTATCCTCTATCTGATCCTATCCTGTATCCGATCCTATCCTCTATCGTATCCTATCCTCTATCCTATCCTATCCTATCCTCTATCCTATCCAATCCCCTATCCTATCCTCAATCCTATCATATCCTCTATCCTATCCTATTCTCTGTCCTATCCTCTTCCCTATTATATCCTCTATCCCATCCTATCCTCTATCCTATCCAATCATCTATTATATCCTCTATCCTACCATATCTTCTATCCTATCCTATCCTCTATCCTATACTATCCCCTATCCTATCCTCTATCCTATCCTATTCTCTGTCCTATCCTCTACCCTACCCTATCCTCTATCCTATCCTATCCTCTATCCTATCCTATCCTCTCCTCTATCCTATCCTATGCTCTATCCTGTAATATCATCTATCCTATACTATTCTCTATCCTATCCTATCCTCTATCCCATAATATCATCTATACTATACTATTGTCTATCCTATCGTATCCTCTATCCTATAGTATCCTCTATCGTATCCTATCCTCTATCCGATCCTATCCTCTATCCTATCCAATCCTGTACCCTATCCTCTATCCTATCCTCTATCGTATCCTATCCTGTATCCGATCCTATCCTCTATCCTATCCTATCCTCTATCCTATCCAATCCCCTATTCTATCGACTATCCTATCCTCAATCCTATCCTATCCTCTATCCTATCCTATTCTCTGTCCTATCCTCTTCCCTATTATATCCTCTATCCCATCCTATCCTCTATCCTATCCAATCACCTATCCTATCCTCTATCCGATCCTATCCTCTATCCTATCCTATCCTCTATCCTATACTATCCTCTATCGTATCCTATCCTCTATCCGATCCTATCCTCCATCCTATCCTATCCTCTATCCGATCCTATCCTCTACCCTATCCTATCGTCTATCCTATCCTATCAACTATCCTATCCAATCCCCTATCCTATCCTCTATCCGATCCTATCCTCTATTCTATCCTATCCTCTATCCTATCCTATTCTCTATCCTATCCTCTACCCTATCCTATCCTCTATCCTATACTATCATCTAACCTATCCTATTCTCTATCCTATCCTCTATCGTCTGTTCTATCCTATCCTATCCACTATCCTATCCTATCCTCTATCCTATCCTATCCTGTATCCAATCCTATCCTCTATCGTATCCTATCATCTATCCGATCCTATCATCTATCCTATCCTATCCTCTATCCTATCCTATCCTCTATCCTATCCTATGCTCTATCCTATCCTATCCTCTATCCTATTCTATCCTCTATCCTATCCTATGCTCTACCCTATCCTATCCTCTATCCTATAATATCCTCTATCCTATACAATCATCTATCCTATCCTCTATCCTATCCTATCCTCAATCCTATCCTATCCCCTATAGTATCCTATCCTCTATCATATCCAATCCTATATCCTATCCTCTATCCTATCCTATCCTATCCTCTATCCTATCCTATCCTCTATCCTATCCTATCCTCTATCCTATCCTATCCTCTACCCTATCCTATCCTCTATCCTATCCTATCCTCTATCCTCTGTCCTATCCTATCCTCTATCCTATCCTATCCTCTACCCTATCCTATCCTCTATCCTATCCTATCCTCTATCCTATCCTATCATCTATCCTATCCTATCATCTATCCTATCCTATCCTCTATCCTATCCTATCCTCTATCCTATCCTCTATAATATCGTATCCTCTATCCTATCCTATCCTGTATCCTATAATATCATCTATCCTATCCTATTCTCTATCCTATCCCATCCTCTGCCCTATCCTATACTCTATCCTATCATATCCTCTATCCTATGCTATCCTCTTTCCTGTCCTCTACTCTATCCTATCCTATCCTCTTTCATATCCTATCCTCTATCCTATCCTATCCTCTATCCTATCCTATCGTCTATCCTATCCTATCCTCTATCCTATCCTATCCTCTATCATATCCTATCCTCTATCCTATCCTATCCTATCCTCTATCCTGTAGTATCCACTATCCTATCCTATCCTCTATCCTATCCTATCCTCTATCCGATCCTATCCTCTATCCTATCCTATCCTCTATCCTATTGTATCCTCTATCCTATCCTATCCTCTATCCTATCCTCTATCCTATCCTCTATCCTATCATATCCTCTATCCTATCCTATCCTCAACCGTATCCTATCCTCAATCCTATCCGATCCTCAATCCTATCCTATCCTCTATCCTATCCAATCCTCTATCCTCTCCTCTATCCTATCCTATACTCTATCCTATCCTACCCTCAGTCCTATCCTGCCCTCTATCTTATCCTATCCTATTCTCTATCCTATACTATCCTCTAACCTATCCTATCCTCCATCCTATCCTATCCTCTATCCTATCCTATCATCTAACCTATCCTATCCTGTATCCTATCCAATCGCCTATCCTATCCTCTATCCTATCCTATCCTCTATCCTCTCCAATCCTCTATCCTATCCTATGCTCTATCCTATCCTATGCTATAATATCCTCTATGCTGTAGTATCCTCTATCCTATCCTATCCTCTATCCTATTGTATCCTCTATCCTATCCTATCCTCTATCCTATCCTATCCTCTATCCTATCCTCTATCCTATCCTCTATCCTATCCTCTATCCTATCCTTTATCCTATCCTCTATCCTATCCTCTATCCTATCCTCTATCCTATCCTCTATCCTATCATATCCTCTATCCTATCCTATCCTCAACCCTATCCTATCCTCAATCCTATCCGATCCTCAATCCTATCCTATCCTCTATCCTATCCAATCCTCTATCCTCTCCTCTATCCTACCCTATACTCTATCCTATCCTATCCTCTATCCTATCCTATCCTCTATCCTATAATATCCTCTATCCTATCCTATCCTCTATCCTATCCTATCCTCCATCCTAACCTATCCTCGATCGTATCGTATCCTCTATCCTATCGTATCCTCGATCCTATCACATCCTCTATCCTATCGTATCCTCGATCGTATCGTATCCTCTATCCTATCGTATCCTCTATCGTATCACATCCTCTATCCTATCGTATCCTCTATCCTATCCCATCCTCTATCCTATCCTATCGTCTATCCTATAATATCCTCTATCCTATCCTATCCTCTATCCTATCCTCTATCCTATCCTCTATCCTATCCTATCCTCTATCCTATCCTATCCTCTATCCTATCCTATCCTCTATCCTATCCTATCCTCTATCCTATCCTATCCTCTATCCTATCCTATCCTCTATCCTATCCTATCCTCTATCCTATCCTATCCTCCTTCCTAACCTATCCTCTATCCTAACCTATCCTCTATCCTATCCTATCCTCTATCCTATCCTATCCTCTATCCTATCCTATCCTCTATCCTATCCTATCCTCTATCCTATCCTATCCTCTATCCTATCCTATCCTGTATCCTATCCAATCGCCTATCCTATCCTCTATCCTATCCTATCCTCTATTCTATCGTATCCTCTATCCTGTCCCATCCTTTATCGTATCCTATCCTCTATCCTATCCTATCCTATACCCTATAATATCCTGTATCCTATCCTCTATCCTATTCTATCCTCTATTCTATAATATCCTCTATCCTATCCAATCCTCTATCCTATCCTCTATCCAATCCTATCCTCAATCCTTTCCCATACTCTATCCTATCCTACCCTCCGTCCTATCTTATCCGCTACCCAATCCTATCCTCTATCCTATCCCATCCTCTATCCTATCCTATCGTCTGTTCTATAATATCCTCTATCCTATCCAATCCTCTATCCTATCCTCTATCCTATCCTAACCTCAATCGTGTCCTATCCTCAATCCTATCCTATCCTCTATCCTATCGTATACTCTATCCTATCCTATCCTCTATCCTATCCTATCCTCTATCCTATCCTATCCTCTATCCTCTGTCCTATCCTATCCCCTATCCTATCCTATCCTCTACCCTATCCTATCCTCTATCCTATCCTATCCTCTATCCTATCCTATCCTCTATCCTATCCTATCCTCTATCCTATCCTATCCTCTATCCTATCCTATCCTCTATCCTATCCTATCCTCTATCCTATCCTCTATAATATCGTATCCTCTATCCTATCCTATCCTATATCCTATAATATCATCTATCCAATGCTATTCTCTATCCTATCCCATCCTCTGCCCTATCCTATACTCTACCCTATCATATCCTCTATCCTATGCTATCCTCTTTCCTATCCTCTACTCTATCCTATCCTATCCTCTATCATATCCTATCCTCTATCGTATCCTATCCTCTATCCTATCCTATCATCTATCCTATCCTCTCCTCTATCCTATCCTATACTCTATACTATCCTACCCTCTGTCCTATCCTGCCTTCTATCTTATCCTATCCTATTCTCTATCCTATACTATCCTCTAACCTATCCTATCCTCAAACCTATCCGATCCTCAATCCTATCCTATCTTCTATCCTATCCAATCCTCTATCCTCTCCTCTATCCTATCCTATACTCTATCCTATCCTACCCTCTGTCCTATCCTGCCCTCTATCTTATCCTATCCTATTCTCTATCCTATACTATCCTCTAACCTATCCTATCCTCTATCCTATCCTATCCTCTATCCTATACTATCCTCTATCCTATCCTATCCTCTATCCTATCCTATCCTGTATCCTATAATAACCTCTATCCTATCCTATACTCTATCCTATCCTATCCGATATCCTATCCTATCCTCTATCCTATCTTATCCTATATCCTATAATATCCTCTACCCTATCATATCCTCTATCCTATCCAATCCCCTATCCTATCCTATCCTCTATCCCATCCTCTATCCTATAGAATCCTCTATTCTATCGTATCCTCTATCCTATCGTATCCTCTATCCTATCCTATCCTCCATCCTAACCTATCCTCGATCGTATCGTATCCTCTATCCTATCGTATCCTCTATCGTATCACATCCTCTATCCTATCGTATCCTCTATCCTATCCCATCCTCTATCCTATCCTATCGTCTATCCTATAATATCCTCTATCCTATACAATCATCTATCCTATCCTCTATCCTATCCTATCCTCAATCCTATCCTATCCCCTATAGTATCCTATCCTCTATCATATCCAATCCTATATCCTATCCTCTATCCTATCCTATCCTATCCTCTATCCTATCCTATCCTCTATCCTATCCTATCCTCTATCCTATCCTATCCTCTACCCTATCCTATCCTCTATCCTATCCTATCCTCTATCCTCTGTCCTATCCTATCCTCTATCCTATCCTCTATCCTATCCTATCCTCTATCCTATCCTATCCTCTATCCTATCCTATCCTCTATCCTATCCTATCATCTATCCTATCCTATCATCTATCCTATCCTATCCTCTATCCTATCCTCTATAATATCGTATCCTCTATCCTATCCTATCCTGTATCCTATAATATCATCTATCCTATGCTATTCTCTATCCTATCCCATCCTCTGCCCTATCCTATACTCTATCCTATCATATCCTCTATCCTATGCTATCCTCTTTCCTGTCCTCTACTCTATCCTATCCTATCCTCTATCATATCCTATCCTCTATCCTATCCTATCCTCTATCCTATCCTATCGTCTATCCTATCCTATCCTCTATCCTATCCTATCCTCTATCATATCCTATCCTCTATCCTATCCTATCCTATCCTCTATCCTGTAGTATCCACTATCCTATCCTATCCTCTATCCTATCCTATCCTCTATCCGATCCTATCCTCTATCCTATCCTATCCTCTATCCTATTGTATCCTCTATCCTATCCTATCCTCAATCCTATCCTATCCCCTATAGTATCCTATCCTCTATCATATCCAATCCTATATCCTATCCTCTATCCTATCCTATCCTATCCTCTATCCTATCCTATCCTCTATCCTATCCTATCCTCTATCCTATCCTATCCTCTACCCTATCCTATCCTCTATCCTATCCTATCCTCTATCCTCTGTCCTATCCTATCCTCTATCCTATCCTCTATCCTATCCTATCCTCTATCCTATCCTATCCTCTATCCTATCCTATCATCTATCCTATCCTATCATCTATCCTATCCTATCCTCTATCCTATCCTCTATAATATCGTATCCTCTATCCTATCCTATCCTGTATCCTATAATATCATCTATCCTATGCTATTCTCTATCCTATCCCATCCTCTGCCCTATCCTATACTCTATCCTATCATATCCTCTATCCTATGCTATCCTCTTTCCTGTCCTCTACTCTATCCTATCCTATCCTCTATCATATCCTATCCTCTATCCTATCCTATCCTCTATCCTATCCTATCGTCTATCCTATCCTATCCTCTATCCTATCCTATCCTCTATCATATCCTATCCTCTATCCTATCCTATCCTATCCTCTATCCTGTAGTATCCACTATCCTATCCTATCCTCTATCCTATCCTATCCTCTATCCGATCCTATCCTCTATCCTATCCTATCCTCTATCCTATTGTATCCTCTATCCTATCCTATCCTCTATCCTATCCTCTATCCTATCCTCTATCCTATCATATCCTCTATCCTATCCTATCCCCAACCGTATCCTATCCTCAATCCTATCCGATCCTCAATCCTATCCTATCCTCTATCCTATCCAATCCTCTATCCTCTCCTCTATCCTAT
Organism: Halictus rubicundus; assembly: GCF_050948215.1. Classification (NCBI taxonomy): domain Eukaryota; kingdom Metazoa; phylum Arthropoda; class Insecta; order Hymenoptera; family Halictidae; genus Halictus; species Halictus rubicundus. Next base: position 57,316 of record NW_027488963.1, on the reverse strand, counting down.
CCTATACTCTATCCTATCCTACCCTCAGTCCTATCCTGCCCTCTATCTTATCCTATCCTATTCTCTATCCTATACTATCCTCTAATCTATCCTATCCTCCATCCTATCCTATCCTCTATCGTATCCTATCCTCTAACCTATCCTATCCTGTATCCTATCCAATCGCCTATCCTATCCTCTATCCTATCCTATCCTCTATCCTCTCCAATCCTGTATCCTATCCTATGCTCTATCCTATCCTATGCTATAATATCCTCTATCCTGTAGTATCCTCTATCCTATCCTATCCTCTATCCTATTGTATCCTCTATCCTATCCTATCCTCTATCCTATCCTATCCTCTATCCTATCCTCTATCCTATCCTCTATCCTATCCTCTATCCTATACTCTATCCTATCCTCTATCCTATCCTCTATCCTATCATATCCTCTATCCTATCCTATCCTCAACCCTATCCTATCCTCAATCCTATCCGATCCTCAATCCTATCCTATCCTCTATCCTATCCAATCCTCTATCCTCTCCTCTATCCTACCCTATACTCTATCCTATCACATCCTCTATCCTATCGTATCCTCTATCCTATCCCATCCTCTATCCTATCCTATCGTCTATCCTATAATATCCTCTATCCTATCCAATCATCTATCCTATCCTCTATCCTATCCTATCCTCCATCCTATCCTATCCTCTATCCTATCCTATCCTCTATCCTATCCTATCCTCTATCCTATCCTATCCTCTATCCTATCCTATCCTCTATCCTATCCTATCCTCTATCCTATCCTATCCTCTATCCTATCCTATCCTATCCTATCATCTATCCTATTGTATCCTCTATCCTATCGTATCCTCTATCCTATCACATCCTCTATCCTATCGTATCCTCTATCCTATCCCATCCTCTATCCTATCCTATCGTCTATCCTATAATATCCTCTATCCAATATAATCATCTATCCTATCCTCTATCCTATCCTATCCTCTATCCTATCCTATCCTCTATCCTATCCTATCATCTATCCTATAATATCCTCTATCCTATCCTATCCTCTATCCTATCCTATTCTCTATCCTATCCTATCCTCTATCCTATGGTATCCTCTATCCTATCCTATCCTCTATCCTATCCTATCCTCTATCCTATCCTCTATCCTATCCTCTATCCTATCCTCTATCCTATCCTCTATCCTATCCTCTATCCTATCCTCTATCCTATCATATCCTCTATCCTATCCTATCCTCAACCCTATCCTATCCTCAATCCTATCCGATCCTCAATCCTATCCTATCCTCTATCCTATCCAATCCTCTATCCTCTCCTCTATCCTATCCTATACTCTATCCTATCATATCCTCTATCCTATAATATCCTCTATCCTATCCTATCCTCCATCCTAACCTATCCTCGATCGTATCGTATCCTCTATCCTATCCTATCCATCAACCCTATCCTATCCTCAATCCTATCCGATCCTCAATCCTATCCTATCCTCTATCCTATCCAATCCTCTATCCTCTCCTCTATCCTATCCTATACTCTATCCTATCCTATCCTCTATCCTATCCTATCGTCTATCCTATCCTATCCTCTATCCTATAATATCCTCTATCCTATCCTATCCTCTATCCTATCCTATCCTCCATCCTAACCTATCCTCGATCGTATCGTATCCTCTATCCTATCGTATCCTCTATCCTATCACATCCTCTATCCTATCGTATCCTCTATCCTATCCCATCATCTATCCTATCCTATCGTCTATCCTATAATATCCTCTATCCTAACCAATCATCTATCCTATCCTCTATCCTATCCTATCCTCTATCCTATCCTATCCTCTATTCTATCCTATCCTCTATCCTATCCTATCCTCTATCCTATCCTATCCTCTATCCTATTGTATCCTCTATCCTATCGTATCCTCTATCCTATCCTATCCTCTAACCTATCCTATCCTCTATCCTCTGTCCTATCCTATCCTCTATCATATCCTATCCTCTACCCTATCCTATCCTCTATCCTATCCTATCCTCTCCTCTCCTCTATCCTATCGTATCCTCTATCCTATCCTATCCTCTATCCTATCTTATCCTCAATCCTATCCTATACTCTATACTATCCTATCCTCTATCCTATCCTATCCTATCCTCTATCCTATCCTATCCTCTATCCTATCCTATCCTCCATCTTATCCTATCCTCTATACTATCCTATCCTCTATCCTTTCCTATCCTCTATCCTATCCTATCCTCTATGCTACCCTATCCTCTAGCCTATCCTATCCTCTATCCTATCCTATCCTCTATCCTATCCTATCCTCTATCCTATCCTATCCTCTATCCTATCCTATCCTCTATCCTATCCTATCCTCTATCCTATCCTATCCTCTATCCTCTGTCCTATCCTATCCTCTATCCTATCCTATCCTCTACCCTATCCTATCCTCTATCCTATCCTGTCCTCTATCCTATCCTATCCTCTATCCTATCCTATCATCTATCCTATCCTATCCTCTATAATATCGTATCCTCTATCCTATCCTATCCTGTATCCTATAATATCATCTATCCTATGCTATTCTCTATCCTATCCCATCCTCTGCCCTATCCTATACTCTATCCTACATTTCCTCTTTCCTATCCTATCCTCTATCCTATCCTATCCTCTATCCTATCCTATCCTCTATCCTATTGTATCCTCTATCCTATCGTATCATCTATCCTTTCCTATCCTCTATCCTCTGTCCTATCCTATCCTCTATCCTATCCTATCCTCTACCCTATCCTATTCTCTATCCTATCCTATCCTCTATCCTATGGTATCCTCTATCCTATCCTATCCTCTATCCTATCCTATCCTCTATCCTATCCTCTATCCTATCCTCTATCCTATCCTCTATCCTATCCTCTATCCTATGGTATCCTCTATCCTATCCTATCCTCTATCCTATCCTATCCTCTATCCTATCCTCTATCCTATCCTCTATCCTATCCTCTATCCTATCCTCTATCCTATCCTCTATCCTATCCTCTATCCTATCATATCCTCTATCCTATCCTATCCTCAACCCTATCCTATCCTCAATCCTATCCGATCCTCAATCCTATCCTATCCTCTATCCTATCCAATCCTCTATCCTCTCCTCTATCCTATCCTATACTCTATCCTATCATATCCTCTATCCTATAATATCCTCTATCCTATCCTATCCTCCATCCTAACCTATCCTCGATCGTATCGTATCCTCTATCCTATCCTATCCATCAACCCTATCCTATCCTCAATCCTATCCGATCCTCAATCCTATCCTATCCTCTATCCTATCCAATCCTCTATCCTCTCCTCTATCCTATCCTATACTCTATCCTATCCTATCCTCTATCCTATCCTATCGTCTATCCTATCCTATCCTCTATCCTATAATATCCTCTATCCTATCCTATCCTCTATCCTATCCTATCCTCCATCCTAACCTATCCTCGATCGTATCGTATCCTCTATCCTATCGTATCCTCTATCCTATCACATCCTCTATCCTATCGTATCCTCTATCCTATCCCATCATCTATCCTATCCTATCGTCTATCCTATAATATCCTCTATCCTAACCAATCATCTATCCTATCCTCTATCCTATCCTATCCTCTATCCTATCCTATCCTCTATTCTATCCTATCCTCTATCCTATCCTATCCTCTATCCTATCCTATCCTCTATCCTATTGTATCCTCTATCCTATCGTATCCTCTATCCTATCCTATCCTCTAACCTATCCTATCCTCTATCCTCTGTCCTATCCTATCCTCTATCATATCCTATCCTCTACCCTATCCTATCCTCTATCCTATCCTATCCTCTCCTCTCCTCTATCCTATCGTATCCTCTATCCTATCCTATCCTCTATCCTATCTTATCCTCAATCCTATCCTATACTCTATACTATCCTATCCTCTATCCTATCCTATCCTATCCTCTATCCTATCCTATCCTCTATCCTATCCTATCCTCCATCTTATCCTATCCTCTATACTATCCTATCCTCTATCCTTTCCTATCCTCTATCCTATCCTATCCTCTATGCTACCCTATCCTCTAGCCTATCCTATCCTCTATCCTATCCTATCCTCTATCCTATCCTATCCTCTATCCTATCCTATCCTCTATCCTATCCTATCCTCTATCCTATCCTATCCTCTATCCTATCCTATCCTCTATCCTCTGTCCTATCCTATCCTCTATCCTATCCTATCCTCTACCCTATCCTATCCTCTATCCTATCCTGTCCTCTATCCTATCCTATCCTCTATCCTATCCTATCATCTATCCTATCCTATCCTCTATAATATCGTATCCTCTATCCTATCCTATCCTGTATCCTATAATATCATCTATCCTATGCTATTCTCTATCCTATCCCATCCTCTGCCCTATCCTATACTCTATCCTACATTTCCTCTTTCCTATCCTATCCTCTATCCTATCCTATCCTCTATCCTATCCTATCCTCTATCCTATTGTATCCTCTATCCTATCGTATCATCTATCCTTTCCTATCCTCTATCCTCTGTCCTATCCTATCCTCTATCCTATCCTATCCTCTACCCTATCCTATCCTCTATCCTATCCTGTCCTCTATCCTATCCTATCCTCTCTCCTATCCTATCCTCCATCCTATCCTATCCTCTATCCTATCCTATCCTCTATCCTATCATATCCTCTATCCTATAATATCCTCTATCCTATCCTATCCTCTATCCTATCCTATTCTCTATCCTATCCTATCCTCTATCCTATGGTATCCTCTATCCTATCCTATCCTCTATCCTATCCTATCCTCTATCCTATCCTCTATCCTATCCTCTATCCTATCCTCTATCCTATCCTCTATCCTATCCTCTATCCTATCCTCTATCCTATCCTCTATCCTATCCTCTATCCTATCCTCTATCCTATCCTCTATCCTATCCTCTATCCTATCCTCTATCCTATCATATCCTCTATCCTATCCTATCCTCAACCCTATCCTATCCTCAATCCTATCCGATCCTCAATCCTATCCTATCCTCTATCCTATCCAATCCTCTATCCTCTCCTCTATCCTACCCTATACTCTATCCTATCCTATCCTCTATCCTATCCTATCCTCTATCCTATCCTATCCTCTATCCTATAATATCCTCTATCCTATCCTATCCTCTATCCTATCCTATCCTCCTTCCTAACCTATCCTCGATCGTATCGTATCCTCTATCCTATCGTATCCTCTATCCTATCACATCCTCTATCCTATCGTATCCTCTATCCTATCCCATCCTCTATCCTATCCTATCGTCTATCCTATAATATCCTCTATCGTATCCAATCATCTATCCTATCCTCTATCCTATCCTATCCTCCATCCTATCCTATCCTCTATCCTATCCTATCCTCTATCCTATCCTATCCTCTATCCTATCCTATCCTCTATCCTATCCTATCCTCTATCCTATCCTATCCTCTATCCTATCCTATCCTCTATCCTATCCTATCCTATCCTATCATCTATCCTATTGTATCCTCTATCCTATCGTATCCTCTATCCTATCACATCCTCTATCCTATCGTATCCTCTATCCTATCCCATCCTCTATCCTATCCTATCGTCTATCCTACAATATCCTCTATCCTATCCAATCATCTATCCTATCCTCTATCCTATCCTATCCTCTATCCTATCCTATCCTCTATCCTATCCTATCATCTATCCTATAATATCCTCTATCCTATCCTATCCTCTATCCTATCCTATTCTCTATCCTATCCTATCCTCTATCCTATGGTATCCTCTATCCTATCCTATCCTCTATCCTATCCTATCCTCTATCCTATCCTCTATCCTATCCTCTATCCTATCCTCTATCCTATCCTCTATCCTATCCTCTATCCTATCCTCTATCCTATCCTCTATCCTATCATATCCTCTATCCTATCCTATCCTCAACCCTATCCTATCCTCAATCCTATCCGATCCTCAATCCTATCCTATCCTCTATCCTATCCAATCCTCTATCCTCTCCTCTATCCTATCCTATACTCTATCCTATCATATCCTCTATCCTATAATATCCTCTATCCTATCCTATCCTCCATCCTAACCTATCCTCGATCGTATCGTATCCTCTATCCTATCCTATCCATCAACCCTATCCTATCCTCAATCCTATCCGATCCTCAATCCTATCCTATCCTCTATCCTATCCAATCCTCTATCCTCTCCTCTATCCTATCCTATACTCTATCCTATCCTATCCTCTATCCTATCCTATCGTCTATCCTATCCTATCCTCTATCCTATAATATCCTCTATCCTATCCTATCCTCTATCCTATCCTATCCTCCATCCTAACCTATCCTCGATCGTACCGTATCCTCTATCCTATCGTATCCTCTATCCTATCACATCCTCTATCCTATCGTATCCTCTATCCTATCCCATCCTCTATCCTATCCTATCGTCTATCCTATAATATCCTCTATCCTATCCAATCATCTATCCTATCCTCTATCCTATCCTATCCTCCATCCTATCCTATCCTCTATCCTATCCTATCCTCTATCCTATCCTATCCTATATCCTATCCTATCCTCTATCCTATCCTATCCTCTATCCTATCCTATCCTCTATCCTATCCTATCCTCTATCCTATCCTATCATCTATCCTATTGTATCCTCTATCCTATTGTATCCTCTATCCTATCGTATCCTCTATCCTATCACATCCTCTATCCTATCGTATCCTCTATCCTATCCCATCCTCTATCCTATCCTATCGTGTATCCTATAATATCCTCTATCCTATCCAATCATCTATCCTATCCTCTATCCTATCCTATCCTCCATCCTATCCTATCCTCTATCCTATCCTATCCTCTATCCTATCATATCCTCTATCCTATAATATCCTCTATCCTATCCTATCCTCTATCCTATCCTATCCTCCATCCTAACCTATCCTCGATCGTATCGTATCCTCTATCCTATCGTATCCTCTATCCTATCACATCCTCTATCCTATCGTATCCTCTAACCTATCCCATCCTCTATCCTATCCTATCGTCTATCCTATAATATCCTCTATCCTAACCAATCATCTATACTATCCTCTATCCTATCCTATCCTCCATCCTATCCCATCCTCTATCCTATCCTATCCTCTATCCTATCCTATCCTCTATCCTATCCTATCCTATCCTATCCTATCCTCTATCCTATCCTCTATCCTATCCTATCCTCTATCCTATCCTATCCTCTATCCTATCCTATCCTCTATCCTATTGTATCCTCTATCCTATCCTATCCTCAATCCTATCCTATCCTCAATCCTATCCTATACTCTATACTATCCTATCCTCTATCTTATCCTATCCTATCCTCTATCCTATCCTATCCTCCATCCTATCCTATCCTCTATACTATCCTATCCTCTATCCTATCCTATCCTCTATCCTATCCTATCCTCTATGCTACCCTATCCTCTAGCCTATCCTATCCTCTATCCTATCCTATCCTCTATCCTATAATATCCTCTATCCTATCCTATCCTCTATCCTATCCTATCCTCTATCCTATCCTATCCTCCATCCTATCCTATCCTCTATCCTATCCTATCCGCTATCCTATCCTATCCTCTATCCTATCCTATCCTCTATCCTATCCTATCCTCTATCCTATCCTATCCTCTATCCTATCCTATCCTCTATCCTATTGTATCCTCTAACCTATCGTATCCTCTATCCTATCCTATCCTCTATCCTATCCTATCCTCTATCCTCTGTCCTATCCTATCCTCTATCCTATCCTATCCTCTACCCTATCCTATCCTCTATCCTATCCTGTCCTCTATCCTATCCTATCCTCTATCCTATCCTATCATCTATCCTATCCTATCCTCTATAATATCGTATCCTCTATCCTATCCTATCCTGTATCCTATAATATCATCTATCCTATGCTATTCTCTATCCTATCCCATCCTCTGCCCTATCCTATACTCTATCCTACCATATCCTCTTTCCTATCCTATCCTCTATCCTATCCTATCCTCTATCCTATCCTATCCTCTATCCTATTGTATCCTCTATCCTATCGTATCATCTATCCTTTCCTATCCTCTATCCTCTGTCCTATCCTATCCTCTATCCTATCCTATCCTCTACCCTATCCTATCCTCTATCCTATCCTGTCCTCTATCCTATCCTATCCTCTATCCTATCCTATCCTCCATCCTATCCTATCCTCTATCCTATCCTATCCTCTATCCTATCATATCCTCTATCCTATAATATCCTCTATCCTATCCTATCCTCTATCCTATCCTATTCTCTATCCTATCCTATCCTCTATCCTATGGTATCCTCTATCCTATCCTATCCTCTATCCTATCCTATCCTCTATCCTATCCTCTATCCTATCCTCTATCCTATCCTCTATCCTATCCTCTATCCTATCCTCTATCCTATCCTCTATCCTATCCTCTATCCTATCATATCCTCTATCCTATCATATCCTCTATCCTATCCTATCCTCAACCCTATCCTATCCTCAATCCTATCCGATCCTCAATCCTATCCTATCCTCTATCCTATCCAATCCTCTATCCTCTCCTCTATCCTATCCTATACTCTATCCTATCCTATCCTCTATCCTATCCTATCCTCTATCCTATCCTATCCTCTATCCTATAATATCCTCTATCCTATCCTATCCTCCATCCTAACCTATCCTCGATCGTATCGTATCCTCTATCCTATCCTATCCATCAACCCTATCCTATCCTCAATCCTATCCGATCCTCAATCCTATCCTATCCTCTATCCTATCCAATCCTCTATCCTCTCCTCTATCCTATCCTATACTCTATCCTATCCTATCCTCTATCCTATCCTATCCTCTATCCTATCCTATCCTCTATCCTATAATATCCTCTATCCTATCCTATCCTCTATCCTATCCTATCCTCCATCCTAACCTATCCTCGATCGTATCGTATCCTCTATCCTATCGTATCATCTATCCTATCACATCCTCTATCCTATCGTATCCTCTATCCTACCCCATCCTCTATCCTATCCTATCGTCTATCCTACAATATCCTCTATCCTATCCAATCATCTATCCTATCCTCTATCCTATCCTATCCTCCATGCTATCCTATCCTCTATCCTATCCTATCCTCTATCCTATCCTATCCTCTATCCTATCCTATCCTCTATCCTATCCTATCCTCTATCCTATCCTATCCTCTATCCTATCCTATCCTCTATCCTATCCTATCATCTATCCTATTGTATCCTCTATCCTATCGTATCCTCTATCCTATCACATCCTCTATCCTATCGTATCCTCTATCCTATCCCATCCTCTATCCTATCCTATCGTGTATCCTATAATATCCTCTATCCTATCCAATCATCTATCCTATCCTCTATCCTATCCTATCCTCCATCCTATCCTATCCTCTATCCTATCCTATCCTCTATCCTATCGTATCCTCTATCCTATCCCATCCTCTATCCTATCCTATCGTCTATCCTATAATATCCTCTATCCTAACCAATCATCTATCCTATCCTCTATCCTATCCTATCCTCCATCCTATCCCATCCTCTATCCTATCCTATCCTCTATCCTATCCTATCCTCTATCCTATCCTATCCTATCCTCTATCCTATCCTCTATCCTATCCTATCCTCTATCCTATCCTATCCTCTATCCTATCCTATCATCTATCCTATCCTATCCTCTATTCTATCCTATCCTGTATCCTATCCAATCCTCTATCCTATCCTATCCTCTATCCTATTGTATCCTCTATCCTATCGTATCCTCTATCCTATCCTATCCTCTAACCTATCCTATCCTCTATCCTCTGTCCTACCCTATCCTCTATCATATCCTATCCTCTACCCTATCCTATCCTCTATCCTATCCTATCCTCTCCTCTCCTCTATCCTATCCTATCCTCTATCCTATCCTATCCTCAATCCTATCCTATCCTCAATCCTATCCTATACTCTATACTATCCTATCCTCTATCCTATCCTATCCTCTATCCTATCGTATCCTCTATCCTATCCTATCCTCTATCCTATCTTATCCTCTATCCTATCCTCTATCCTATCCTCTATCCTATCCTCTATTATATCCTCTATCCTATCCTATCCTCTATTCTATCCTATCCTCTATCCTATCCTATCCTCTATCCTATCCTATCCTCTATCCTATTGTATCCTCTATCCTATCGTATCCTCTATCCTATCCTATCCTCTAACCTATCCTATCCTCTATGCTCTGTCCTATCCTATCCTCTATCCTATCCTATCCTCTACCCTATCCTATCCTCTATCCTATCCTATCCTTTCCTCTCCTCTATCCTATCCTATCCTCTATCCTATCCTATCCTCTATGCTACCCTATCCTCTAGCCTATCCTATCCTCTATCCTATCCTATCCTCTATCCTATCCTATCCTCTATCCTATCCTATCCTCTATCGTATCCTATCCTCTATCCTATCCTATACTCTATCCTATCCTATCCTCTATCCTATAATATCCTCTATCCTATCCTATCCTCTATCCTATCCTATCCTCCATCCTAACCTATCCTCGATCGTATCGTATCCTCTATCCTATCGTATCCTCTATCCTATCACATCCTCTATCCTATCGTATCCTCTATCCTATCCCATCCTCTATCCTATCCTATCGTCTATCCTATAATATCCTCTATCCTAACCAATCATCTATCCTATCCTCTATCCTATCCTATCCTCCATCCTATCTCATCCTCTATCCTATCCTATCCTCTATCCTATCCTATCCTCTATCCTATCCTATCCTATCCTCTATCCTATCCTCTATCCTATCCTATCCTCTATCCTATCCTATCCTCTATCCTATCCTATCCTCTATCCTATCCTATCCTCTATTCTATCCTATCCTCTATCCTATCCTATCCTCTATCCTATCCTATACTCTATCCTATTGTATCCTCTATCCTATCGTATCCTCTATCCTATCCTATCCTCTAACCTATCCTATCCTCTATCCTCTGTCCTATCCTATCCTCTATCATATCCTATCCTCTACCCTATCCTATCCTCTATCCTATCCTATCCTCTCCTCTCCTCTATCCTATCCTATCCTCTATCCTATCCTATCCTCAATCCTATCCTATCCTCAATCCTATCCTATACTCTATACTATCCTATCCTCTATCCTATCCTATCCTATCCTCTATCCTATCCTATCCTCTATCCTATCGTATCCTCTATCCTATCCTATCCTCTATCCTATCTTATCCTCTATCCTATCCTCTATCCTATCCTCTATCCTATCCTCTATTATATCCTCTATCCTATCCAATCATCTATATTATCCTCTATCCTATCCTATCCTCCATCCTATCCTATCCTCTATCCTATCCTATCCGCTATCCTATCCTATCCTCTATCCTATCCTATCCTCTAACCTATCCTATCCTCTATCCTATCCTATCCTCTATCCTATCCTATCCTCTATCCTATCCTATCCTCTATCCTATTGTATCCTCTAACCTATCGTATCCTCTATCCTATCCTATCCTGTATCCTATCCTATCCTCTATCCTCTGTCCTATCCTATCCTCTATCCTATCCTATCCTCTACCCTATCCTATCCTCTATCCTATCCTGTCCTTTATCCTATCCTATCCTCTATCCTATCCTATCATCTATCCTATCTTATCCTCTATCCTATCCTCTATCCTATCCTCTATCCTATCCTCTATTATATCCTCTATCCTATCCTATCCTCTATCCTATCGTATCCTCTATCCTATCCTATCCTCCATCCTATCCTATCCTCTATACTATCCTATCCTCTATCCTATCCTATCCTCTATCCTATCCTATCCTCTATCCTATCCTATCCTCTATGCTACCCTATCCTCTAGCCTATCCTATCCTCTATCCTATGCTATTCTCTATCCTATCCCATCCTCTGCCCTATCCTATACTCTATCCTACCATATCCTCTTTCCTATCCTATCCTCTATCCTATCCTATCCTATCCTCTATCCTATCCTATCCTCTATCCTATTGTATCCTCTATCCTATCGTATCCTCTATCCTTTCCTATCCTCTATCCTCTGTCCTATCCTATCCTCTATCCTATCCTATCCTCTACCCTATCCTATCCTCTATCCTATCCTGTCCTCTATCCTATCCTATCCTCTATCATATCCTATCATCTATCCTATCCTATCCTCTATACTATCCTATCCTCTATCCTATCCTCTATAATATCGTATCCTCTATCCTATCCTATCCTGTATCCTATAATATCATCTATCCTATGCTATTCTCTATCCTATCCCATCCTCTGCCCTATCCTATACTCTATCCTATCCTCTATTCTATCCTCTATCCTATCCTCTATCCTATCCTCTATCCTATCCTCTATCCTATCCTCTATCCTATCCTCTATCCTATCCTATCCTCTATCCGATAATATCCTCTATACTATCCTATCCACTACCCTATCCTATCCTCTATCCTATAATATCCTCTATCCTATCCTATCCAGTATCCTATCCTATCCTCTACCCTATACTATCCTCTATCCTATCCTATCCTCTACCCTATCCAATCCCCTATCTTATCCTCTATCCTATCCTATTCACTATCCTGTCCTATCCTCTATCCTATCCTATCCTCTATCCTATCCTGTCCCCTATCCTATATTATACTCTATCATATACTATCCTCTATCCTATCCAATCCTCTATCCTATCCTATCCTCTATCCTATCGTATCCTCTATCCAATCCCATCCTCTATCGTATTCTATCCTCTATTCTATCCTATCCTATATCCCATCCTATCCTCTATCCTAACCTATCCTCTATCCTATCCTATCCTCAATGCTATCCTGCATCCTATCCCATCCTCTATCCTATTGGATCCTATATCCTATAATATCCTCTATCCTATCCTATACTTTATCCTATCCTATCCTCTGTCCTATCCTATTTTCTATCCTATCCTATCCCCTATCCTATCCTCTGTCCTCTAATATCCTCTATCCTATATTATAGTCTATCATATCCTATCCTCTATCCTATCGTATCCTCTATCCTATCCTATCCTCCATCCTATCCTATCCTCTATACTATCCTATCCTCTTTCCTATCCTATCCTCTATCCTATCCTATCCTCTATGCTATCCTATCGTCTATCCTATCGTATCCTCTATCCAATCCCATCCTCTATCCTATCCTATCCTCTTTCCTATCCTATCCTCTATCCTATCCTATCCTCTATCCTATCCTATCCTCTATCCTATCCTATCCTCTATCCTATCCTATCCTCAATCCTATCCTCTATGCTATCCTATCCTCAATCCTATCGTATCCCCTATCCTATCCTATCCTCTATCCTATCCTATCCTCTATCCTATCCTATCCTCTATCCTATCCTATCCTCTATCCTATCCTATCCTCTATCCTATCCTATCCTCTACCCTATCCTATCATCTATCCTATCCTATCCTCTATCCTATCCTATACGCTATCCTATCCTATCCTCTATCCTATCCTATCCTCTATCCTATCCTATCCTCTATCCTATCCTATCCTCTATCCTATCCTATCCTCTATCCTATCCTATCCTCTATCCTATCCTATCCTCTATCCTATAATATCCTCTATCCTATCCTATCCTCTATCCTATCCTATCCTCCATCCTAACCTATCCTCGATCGTATCGTATCCTCTATCCTATCGTATCCTCTATCCTATCACATCCTCTATCCTATCGTATCCTCTATCCTATCCCATCCTCTATCCTATCCTATCGTCTATCCTATAATATCCTCTATCCTATCCAATCATCTATCCTATCCTCTATCCTATCCTATCCTCCATCCTATCCTATCCTCTATCCTATCCTATCCGCTATCCTATCCTATCCTCTATCCTATCCTATCCTCTATCCTATCCTATCCTCTATCCTATCCTATCCTCTATCCTATCCTATCCTCTATCCTATCCTATCCTCTATCCTATTGTATCCTCTAACCTATCGTATCCTCTATCCTATCCTATCCTCTATCCTATCCTATCCTCTATCCTCTGTCCTATCCTATCCTCTATCCTATCCTATCCTCTACCCTATCCTATCCTCTATCCTATCCTATCCCCTATCCTATCCTCTGTCCTCTAATATCCTCTATCCTATATTATAGTCTATCATATCCTATCCTCTATCCTATCGTATCCTCTATCCTATCCTATCCTCCATCCTATCCTATCCTCTATACTATCCTATCCTCTTTCCTATCCTATCCTCTATCCTATCCTATCCTCTATGCTATCCTATCGTCTATCCTATCGTATCCTCTATCCAATCCCATCCTCTATCCTATCCTATCCTCTTTCCTATCCTATCCTCTATCCTATCCTATCCTCTATCCTATCCTATCCTCTATCCTATCCTATCCTCTATCCTATCCTATCCTCAATCCTATCCTCTATGCTATCCTATCCTCAATCCTATCGTATCCCCTATCCTATCCTATCCTCTATCCTATCCTATCCTCTATCCTATCCTATCCTCTATCCTATCCTATCCTCTATCCTATCCTATCCTCTATCCTATCCTATCCTCTATCCTATCCTATCCTCTATCCTATCCTATCCTCTATCCTATCCTATACGCTATCCTATCCTATCCTCTATCCTATCCTATCCTCTATCCTATCCTATCCTCTATCCTATCCTATCCTCTATCCTATCCTATCCTCTATCCTATCCTATCCTCTATCCTATCCTATCCTCTATCCTATCCTATCCTCTATCCTATAATATCCTCTATCCTATCCTATCCTCTATCCTATCCTATCCTCCATCCTAACCTATCCTCGATCGTATCGTATCCTCTATCCTATCGTATCCTCTATCCTATCACATCCTCTATCCTATCGTATCCTCTATCCTATCCCATCCTCTATCCTATCCTATCGTCTATCCTATAATATCCTCTATCCTATCCAATCATCTATCCTATCCTCTATCCTATCCTATCCTCCATCCTATCCTATCCTCTATCCTATCCTATCCTATCCTCTATCCTATCCTATCCTCTATCCTATCCTATCCTCTATCCTATCCTATCCTCTATCCTATCCTATCCTCTATCCTATCCTATCCTCTATCCTATTGTATCCTCTAACCTATCGTATCCTCTATCCTATCCTATCCTCTATCCTATCCTATCCTCTATCCTCTGTCCTATCCTATCCTCTATCCTATCCTATCCTCTACCCTATCCTATCCTCTATCCTATCCTGTCCTCTATCCTATCCTATCCTCTATCCTATCCTATCATCTATCCTATCCTATCCTCTATAATATCGTATCCTCTATCCTATCCTATCCTGTATCCTATAATATCATCTATCCTATGCTATTCTCTATCCTATCCCATCCTCTGCCCTATCCTATACTCTATCCTACCATATCCTCTTTCCTATCCTATCCTCTATCCTATCCTATCCTCTATCCTATCCTATCCTCTATCCTATTGTATCCTCTATCCTATCGTATCATCTATCCTTTCCTATCCTCTATCCTCTGTCCTATCCTATCCTCTATACTATCCTATCCTCTACCCTATCCTATCCTCTATCCTATCCTGTCCTCTATCCTATCCTATCCTCTATCCTATCCTATCCTCCATCCTATCCTATCCTCTATCCTATCCTATCCTCTATCCTATCATATCCTCTATCCTATAATATCCTCTATCCTATCCTATCCTCTATCCTATCCTATTCTCTATCCTATCCTATCCTCTATCCTATGGTATCCTCTATCCTATCCTATCCTCTATCCTATCCTATCCTCTATCCTATCCTCTATCCTATCCTCTATCCTATCCTCTATCCTATCCTCTATCCTATCCTCTATCCTATCCTCTATCCTATCCTCTATCCTATCATATCCTCTATCCTATCCTATCCTCAACCCTATCCTATCCTCAATCCTATCCGATCCTCAATCCTATCCTATCCTCTATCCTATCCAATCCTCTATCCTCTCCTCTATCCTATCCTATACTCTATCCTATCCTATCCTCTATCCTATCCTATCCTCTATCCTATCCTATCCTCTATCCTATAATATCCTCTATCCTATCCTATCCTCCATCCTAACCTATCCTCGATCGTATCGTATCCTCTATCCTATCCTATCCATCAACCCTATCCTATCCTCAATCCTATCCGATCCTCAATCCTATCCTATCCTCTATCCTATCCAATCCTCTATCCTCTCCTCTATCCTATCCTATACTCTATCCTATCCTATCCACTATCCTATCCTATCATCTATCCTATTGTATCCTCTATCCTATCGTATCCTCTATCCTATCACATCCTCTATCCTATCGTATCCTCTATCCTATCCCATCCTCTATCCTATCCTATCGTGTATCCTATAATATCCTCTATCCTATCCAATCATCTATCCTATCCTCTATCCTATCCTATCCTCCATCCTATCCTATCCTCTATCCTATCCTATCCTCTATCCTATCGTATCCTCTATCCTATCCCATCCTCTATCCTATCCTATCGTCTATCCTATAATATCCTCTATCCTAACCAATCATCTATCCTATCCTCTATCCTATCCTATCCTCCATCCTATCCCATCCTCTATCCTATCCTATCCTCTATCCTATCCTATCCTCTATCCTATCCTATCCTATCCTCTATCCTATCCTCTATCCTATCCTATCCTCTATGCTACCCTATCCTCTAGCCTATCCTATCCTCTATCCTATCCTATCCTCTATCCTATCCTATCCTCTATCCTATCCTATCCTATCCTCTATCCTATCCTCTATCCTATCCTATCCTCTATCCTATCCTATCCTCTATCCTATCCTATCCTCTATCCTATCCTATCCTCTATTCTATCCTATCCTGTATCCTATCCTATCCTCTATCCTATCCTATCCTCTATCCTATTGTATCCTCTATCCTATCGTATCCTCTATCCTATCCTATCCTCTAACCTATCCTATCCTCTATCCTCTGTCCTATCCTATCCTCTATCATATCCTATCCTCTACCCTATCCTATCCTCTATCCTATCCTATCCTCTCCTCTCCTCTATCCTATCCTATCCTCTATCCTATCCTATCCTCAATCCTATCCTATCCTCAATCCTATCCTATACTCTATACTATCCTATCCTCTATCCTATCCTATCCTATCCTCTATCCTATCCTATCCTCTATCCTATCGTATCCTCTATCCTATCCTATCCTCTATCCTATCTTATCCTCTATCCTATCCTCTATCCTATCCTCTATCCTATCCTCTATTATATCCTCTATCCTATCGTATCCTCTATTCTATCCTATCCTCTATCCTATCCTATCCTCTATCCTATCCTATCCTCTATCCTATTGTATCCTCTATCCTATCGTATCCTCTATCCTATCCTATCCTCTAACCTATCCTATCCTCTATGCTCTGTCCTATCCTATCCTCTATCCTATCCTATCCTCTACCCTATCCTATCCTCTATCCTATCCTATCCTCTCCTCTCCTCTATCCTATCCTATCCTCTATCCTATCCTATCCTCTATGCTACCCTATCCTCTAGCCTATCCTATCCTCTATCCTATCCTATCCTCTATCCTATCCTATCCTCTATCCTATCCTATCCTCTATCGTATCCTATCCTCTATCCTATCCTATCCTCTATCCTATCCTATCCTCTATCCTATAATATCCTCTATCCTATCCTATCCTCTATCCTATCCTATCCTCCATCCTAACCTATCCTCGATCGTATCGTATCCTCTATCCTATCGTATCCTCTATCCTATCACATCCTCTATCCTATCGTATCCTCTATCCTATCCCATCCTCTATCCTATCCTATCGTCTATCCTATAATATCCTCTATCCTAACCAATCATCTATCCTATCCTCTATCCTATCCTATCCTCCATCCTATCTCATCCTCTATCCTATCCTATCCTCTATCCTATCCTATCCTCTATCCTATCCTATCCTATCCTCTATCCTATCCTCTATCCTATCCTATCCTCTATCCTATCCTATCCTCTATCCTATCCTATCCTCTATCCTATCCTATCCTCTATTCTATCCTATCCTCTATCCTATCCTATCCTCTATCCTATCCTATCCTCTATCCTATTGTATCCTCTATCCTATCGTATCCTCTATCCTATCACATCCTCTATCCTATCGTATCCTCTATCCTATCCCATCCTCTATCCTATCCTATCGTGTATCCTATAATATCCTCTATCCTATCCAATCATCTATCCTATCCTCTATCCTATCCTATCCTCCATCCTATCCTATCCTCTATCCTATCCTATCCTCTATCCTATCGTATCCTCTATCCTATCCCATCCTCTATCCTATCCTATCGTCTATCCTATAATATCCTCTATCCTAACCAATCATCTATCCTATCCTCTATCCTATCCTATCCTCCATCCTATCCCATCCTCTATCCTATCCTATCCTCTATCCTATCCTATCCTCTATCCTATCCTATCCTCTATCCTATCCTATCCTATCCTCTATCCTATCCTCTATCCTATCCTATCCTCTATGCTACCCTATCCTCTAGCCTATCCTATCCTCTATCCTATCCTATCCTGTATCCTATCCTATCCTCTATCCTATCCTATCCTCTATCGTATCCTATCCTCTATCCTATCCTATCCTCTATCCTATCCTATCCTCTATCCTATAATATCCTCTATCCTATCCTATCCTCTATCCTATCCTATCCTCCATCCTAACCTATCCTCGATCGTATCGTATCCTCTATCCTATCGTATCCTCTATCCTATCACATCCTCTATCCTATCGTATCCTCTATCCTATCCCATCCTCTATCCTATCCTATCGTCTATCCTATGATATCCTCTATCCTAACCAATCATCTATCCTATCCTCTATCCTATCCTATCCTCCATCCTATCTCATCCTCTATCCTATCCTATCCTCTATCCTATCCTATCCTCTATCCTATCCTATCCTATCCTCTATCCTATCCTCTATCCTATCCTATCCTCTATCCTATCCTCTCCTCTATCCTATCCTATCCTCTATCCTATCCTATCCTCTATTCTATCCTATCCTCTATCCTATCCTATCCTCTATCCTATCCTATCCTCTATCCTATTGTATCCTCTATCCTATCGTATCCTCTATCCTATCACATCCTCTATCCTATCGTATCCTCTATCCTATCCCATCCTCTATCCTATCCTATCGTGTATCCTATAATATCCTCTATCCTATCCAATCATCTATCCTATCCTCTATCCTATCCTATCCTCCATCCTATCCTATCCTCTATCCTATCCTATCCTCTATCCTATCGTATCCTCTATCCTATCCCATCCTCTATCCTATCCTATCGTCTATCCTATAATATCCTCTATCCTAACCAATCATCTATCCTATCCTCTATCCTATCCTATCCTCCATCCTATCCCATCCTCTATCCTATCCTATCCTCTATCCTATCCTATCCTCTATCCTATCCTATCCTCTATCCTATCCTATCCTATCCTCTATCCTATCCTCTATCCTATCCTATCCTCTATGCTACCCTATCCTCTAGCCTATCCTATCCTCTATCCTATCCTATCCTCTATCCTATCCTATCCTCTATCCTATCCTATCCTCTATCGTATCCTATCCTCTATCCTATCCTATCCTCTATCCTATCCTATCCTCTATCCTATAATATCCTCTATCCTATCCTATCCTCTATCCTATCCTATCCTCCATCCTAACCTATCCTCGATCGTATCGTATCCTCTATCCTATCGTATCCTCTATCCTATCACATCCTCTATCCTATCGTATCCTCTATCCTATCCCATCCTCTATCCTATCCTATCGTCTATCCTATGATATCCTCTATCCTAACCAATCATCTATCCTATCCTCTATCCTATCCTATCCTCCATCCTATCCCATCCTCTATCCTATCCTATCCTCTATCCTATCCTATCCTCTATCCTATCCTATCCTATCCTCTATCCTATCCTCTATCCTATCCTATCCTCTATCCTATCCTATCCTCTATCCTATCCTATATCTATCCTATCCTATTGTTCGTTCCCACCGAGTTTTTCAGTATATAGTAAATCGTCGCGAGGCAACAGCTACAAGTAAGAAAGCTGAAAGCCATAAATAAAGCCCTTCTCCGATTTCAAGCCGTCCTTCGAAAATTAGAAGAATGCTAATGCTCGAGTGGCCATGCGCCACTCGAGGGTTTTTTAGCTGATGGCATTGGAAAGTGGCCATAAAGTCAATCCGGGAAACCCTCGCTCCGCGTACCACCCGCAATGTACCGGAGGTCCCGGATTCGGACAAAGCGGGCCTTATAGCCCGCACGAGCGTCGACCAGGCTAAGAGCGCAACCCCTCTTGAGCCACATGTACGCGTGTCCTTAGCCTTCGTCACCGGACCCAAGCTAAGGGGTCATAAATTCGTTCGCGAGCCACTTAGGCTATTTACTCGGGCTGTTCCGGGGTCCTGTTATTCGTTACAGCAATTTTCCTGGTTTGACTTGTGGGTGGAGACTTCCTCCTCCACCGGTGAGGGCTGTCCCGGAAGATTCTTCTCCCTCAAGTCAACCAGCGAATAGGAAAGACTTTACCCCCAAATTAGGAACTTTTCTTGACACCACCGAGGTGACCAGCGAACGGACCCCGGGACAGAAAATCAGAACCATCTCACTACTCGGAGAGAACTGCTAAACACTCTGAGAACAGTCTCAATTCGCGAACAGTCAGAACTGTCTCATCATTCGGAGACAACAATCTCACCATTCGGAGAGAACAATCTCATCATTCGGAGAATTGTCTCGAAACCCATTTAAAAATACTCAAATAGTGTACCGCTACAGATCACTGGCTCTGTAAAATAGTTGCCCAACGTTAATTCAGCAGGCAACATATTGTTAAGTGTTAAGTTTTGAAAATAAAGACATTTTTTATACACGAAAAAACATTTTGGTCCTTCGAGCCGGATCCAGTGACTATTTCGGAGTGCGGTACTAGTGAAGAACTTAAAAGACATTAAGTCACGTGCTTCATACTGTGACAAGTGCAAAAAAATCGGTTCTACGGGAAGCTGCAAACACACCTTGGGACCAGACGTCTTTGGCAGCATACGGACCAGAGACGAATACATCAACCAAAGGTTTGGTGTTGGCTACTACACCCGAAAACCACATCCAGGAAAAACAACCAGGAAGCGGAACCTCCAGTATACTGTGGATCCAGACGTCTCCTGCACCTATTCGGCCGTTGACGACTACGAAGACTAGTTCAGCCAAAGGTAGACTCGTTTGTTGAATTACCAATTTCCTTCCTTCTATTTACTCGATTTTCCTGATCCCGAATTCGGTTTTGAACAATGGCATCTGCAAATTCGGAAAAGGAGCAGACCGAAAGGCAATTAATACGCACGATTTCCCAAAAAAGTTGTTACTTCAAGGCTCAGATGACATCACTGAGCAACTATGTAAAGAAATTTCAAAATACCACACGAGAGCAACTAAAGCTCAATGAAAAAATCATTCGCCTACGTACATTATTTGATAAATTTAACCAGAACCAGGATGAATTAGCTCTCCTGACAAATGACTACGATAAAATAGAAACACAGCGCGAGGAAATAATCGACCAATATGACGACGTTCTTTCGGCCGCGTTAGAAGTTCAAGCTTTATTCAAAGTCATTCCGGACAAACAATCGAATAATGAAAATACAAACGAAAGTCAAACATATCCGAAGGCCGCACAGATGAATGTAAAATTACCAAAAATAGATTTACCAAAATTCAATGGCCGAATGGAGAAATGGATCACCTTCAAGGATGCTTTCTTGACGATGATCCATTCTCAGTCCGGACTGAGTAACATTCAAAAATTAAATTACTTAAAACTCTCATTAACAGACAAGGCTGAAACCGCGATCAGCGCTTTCACTATTTGCGACGAGAATTACGAAATCGCGTGGAATCATTTAGTGGAGATTTATGATAACAAACGCGCATTAGTTTTGCGACACGCGGCTTTATTGAGGGATACCCCAAGCATGTCAAACGATTCGTCGGAAGCAATCCGAGATTTGGTAAACTATATGCAACTGCACATCAGATCCCTTCAAGCGTTAGGACGGACTTGGGAGGATATCGCGAATGACCTCCTCATCAGTATTTTAGTAACCCGTATGGGAAGGGACACGCGCAAAAACTGGGAACATACTCTTTCAGACACAGAAATGCCAAAATTACTAGACGTTTTTAAATATCTACATATCGCATCGCATCAATCGAGAGAGGACGAACCGGTGCCTCAGTCTCCGAAAGGAAATGTTCCCAGCAGACCCGTAACAAGGCTTCAGACAGCTAATCGGGTACATCAAAATCAGGGAACTCGAACCCGATATTCTCCGCCATCGTCCCCTAAATTTAATCGACGACAGACCTTCGCGACAATCACAACACGGCTATCGACTTGTGCAATCTGTGAAAAGGGAAATCATAAGACATTTCAGTGTAAACACTTCGATAAAATGAATGTCGACAAACGGATAGAAGCAGTAAAAAACGCGAAGCATTGCCTCAATTGTTTAGCTCCAGGACACACGGCTGAACAGTGCAATGCTAGTAAATGTAGAGTTTGCAATTTACCACACAACACCAGATTGCACAAAGATTCGAGACCACAGTTTCAAAAAAGAGAAGAACGTGCCGACAGCCCGAAACCCGGGTGCAGTTCTTGACTTTCTCAGCATCTCGATGTTTCACACAAGCTCCCATACACTTCCTTATTGACAGACGGTTCTACGCATGATCTCATGACCACCGCAATTGTACACGCTTTCGACTGTAACAATCGGCCTCTCGAGTGTCGTACGTTACTCGACACGTGTTCAAATGCGAATTTCATTACAGAGGCTTTTGCCAAAAAATTAAATATAATCAGTCAGGAACGAAGTGTGAACATCGAGGTGTTGAATGAGCTAAAAACGGTAACGAACAAAACGCTACGAATAAAGGTCAAATCGCGCATTAACGGATTCAATCGCACTCTCAATTTTTTCATTATTCCACATATTTCCAGTCAGTTACCCGATCGTCAAATTAACAAATCGCAATTGCACATCCCATCAAATATACAACTTGCTGATCCTCATTTTCATCGGCCGTCACATGTAGACATGTTAATCGGTACCGGAACAACTTTGGCGTGTCTTAGCATAGGTCAGATCGAGATTGGTTCTAAACAACAGTCCGATCTGATACTGCAAAAGACACAATTCGGATGGATCATCGGGGGGAGTGCACCGGTTTCATCAATTCGCGAAACACACAAAACCTTATTAACAAATGTGGAATTTGATATGAAAAAATTTTGGGAGGTTGAAGAGGGACCGCATAACTCGTATTTTTCACCTTCAGAAAATGAATGCGAGTCCCATTTCAAACGGACAGTCAGACGATTGAAATCTGGACGATATATAGTAGCGCTTCCGTTCAACGAGAAGAAGCAGCTAATCGGCGAATCCCGTACGCACGCTCTAAATCGCTTTTTGTCTTTGGAACGTAAACTTACTCGCGACTCGCAACTCAGGACCGAGTATAATCGAATCATGGACGAATATATTGATTTAGGTCACATGACACAGGTAAAAAATGACCAAGACACACACGGGTATTATTTGCCTCATCACGCCGTCATCAAACCCACCAGCTCGACCACAAAATGTCGAGTTGTATTCGATGGTTCGGCTAAATCCACAACCGGGATTTCTTTAAATGACTCGCTACATACAGGACCGACCATACAGGACGACATTTTTACTTTATTGAATCGCTTTCGGATGCACACCTATGTTATATCAGGTGACATAGAAAAAATGTATCGCCAATTTCTCGTACGTCCTGAAGATCGTCAATTTCAAAGGATTATCTGGAGAAATAACAAAAACGAAATTACTACATTCGAACTCAACACAATAACATTCGGTTTAACCTCTGCACCATATTTAGCCATCAGATGTTTACAACAATTGGCATCTGAGGAATTCATACATTTCCCAAGGGCTTGCGAGGTTATTTCCAAGGACATATACGTAGACGATCTTTTAACCGGCACAGATAACTATGACGAGACGCTACGACTACGTAACGACATTATTCTAGTATTAAAACGAGGAGGTTTAAACATTCGGCAGTGGGTATCAAACGACCCAAACCTCTTATCCGGACTTTCCGAAGAAGACATTCATCCAAAATTCTTCGGCGACACCACAGTAAAAACGTTAGGTATTGCATGGGATCCGAAGGACGATTCAATAAATTATCAAGTTCACGTTACGCCACGACACACATATACGAAACGGACGATTCTTTCAACGATCGCGAAGATTTTTGACCCGTTAGGTTTACTCGGTCCAGTCACAGTCGTTGCAAAGATATTAATGCAACGGTTATGGCAATTGAAGGTCGATTGGGACGAATCGTTGCCCATGAGCCTCCAGACTGAATGGTCAAATTATCAAGAAGAGCTCAGCCTCTTGGAAGGTTTAAAGTTTGAGCGACATGTCTCTCAACCCTCAGTCAAACGATTAGAGCTGCATGGCTTCTGCGATGCAAGCGAGCGGGCGTACGGGGCTTGCATATATATTCGGTCCCTTGACGTATCGGGGAATATAAGGGTACGACTTCTTTGTGCAAAATCACGCGTTGCACCCTTAAAAACCATCAGTTTAGCTCGTCTGGAGCTTTGCGGGGCTGTCCTCCTTTCGTCACTATACGATTCAATCACGAGGTGTCTGAACCACAAAATTCACGAGACGATTTTGTGGACAGACTCTACCATAGTTCTACATTGGTTGCATAAACCGCCTAACATATTAAAAACCTTTGTGGCCAACCGGGTTGTGGAAATTCAGACTAAAACAAACATATTCGCATGGCGACATATTCGGTCTTCAGACAATCCTGCGGATTTGTTATCACGCGGCACAACTCCCAGGATTTTGATAAATAGCAAAATCTGGTGCAACGGACCAGATTGGCTCGCTACTGACGAATCGCTATGGCCAGCATCTTGCTTTGAGCCTCCTCCAGAAACGCCTGAAATGCGTAATATACAATGCTTTACAGTCACCAGTGCGCAACCATTCGATTTGTTATTACGGTATTCATGCATAGACCGTCTACGCCGAATTATTTCATATTGTTTACGATTTCGTCCGACAAATCGCAAAACTGGATCCATTTCCATTCAAGAATTAGAACGCGCCAACGAAATCATAATTAAGTCAACTCAGACAAACGCGTTTTCCGAGGAGATCGCAGCTCTTATATCAAAGGCCGGTTTGAATCCTAAGAGCAAACTATTATCTCTAAACCCGTTCATCGATGAACAAGGGATACTTCGCGTAGGTGGTCGACTGCAATATTCTGATCTAGAATACAACACAAAACATCCAATACTTTTGCCAAAGAGCCATCACATAACCGATTTGATAATCCGCGATATTCACATTCGAAATTGTCATTCTGGATTGACTTCTACCCTATACAACGTTCGACAAAAATACTGGCCAATCGATGGTAAGAACACTACCCGAAAAATCATCCGGAATTGTATCAAATGCTTTCGATTCAGCCCACCAACGACAAATTACCTAATGGGTAATTTACCCACCACGCGCATTACCGAATCCAGACCATTTTCAAACGTTGGAACAGACTTTTGCGGACCGTTTTATATCAAAGAACGTCGTCATCGAAATCGGACGCGCGTTAAGGTTTACGTTGCCGTATTTATCTGTTTTTCCACCAAGGCAGTCCATTTAGAAGTGGTGGGCGATCTAACTACGGACGCCTTTTTATCAGCCTTGAAAAGATTCATCGCGAGGAGGGGCATTTGTAGTAACATTTATTCGGACAATGGCACTAATTTCGTAGGTGCCAACAACGAATTGAACGAACTTCACAGAGTTCTACGAGAGGATGAGAGGGTCAATCGATTTGTCTCTGACAAAAAGATTTCATGGCATTTTATGCCTGCCTTGTCTCCTCACTTCGGCGGACTCTGGGAAGCAGCTGTAAAGTCGTTCAAACATCATTTAAGGCGTGTTGTCGGTGATCAACTTTTCACGTATGAGCAATTTGTCACGTTCGTAACCGAAATCGAGGGAATCCTAAATTCCCGACCATTGACTCCTCTTTCTTCCGATCCAAACGACCCCGCAGCATTGACTCCTGCCCATTTCCTTATTGGTACTGCGATAACGAGTGTGCCTGAAGCTGACTTCACCGCAAGTCCGAGCAATCGGCTGTCAAATTGGCAGCACATACAAAAGGTTAAGCAGGACTTCTGGGCCAGGTGGTCCAAGGAATACATCCACCAACTACAAACCCGGACCAAGTGGATGAAGGGATCCCACGACATCCAGGAAGGCACGGTTGTCATCCTGAAGGACGATCACCTGCCTCCACTCCAGTGGAATCTTGGAAGAATCTTGGAGATCCATCCCGGCGCCGACAACATCATACGTGCTGTCACAGTTAAAACCAGTAATGGTGTATATAAACGAAATGTGAAGCAGCTTGCCCCCCTTCCGATTGCTTCCGATACCAATTGAATAATTTCATGAACAATTGCGTTAATTTTACTCGTTTCTTCCTTTATTCTTTGCGTTATCATTCGTTCGTATATAATTACGTAAATCTTCATTTTATGTAGTTATATTAGCGGTAGGATTTTATGCGTTTTATCATTTATTTTTCTTTTGCATTTACTCGTATTATATTAATCGTTTACTCGTTTAGCGCTTAATCCTATAATTACGTTCGATTGCGTTTTTTCATATTTTATTCGTCTTATTTAATATATTATTTATATTCTTATCTCATTCGCGCTGCCATCATAGGGCATTAGATAATCCGATTCGTTTCATTGAACTATGCGTACAGTTCAACGGGGGGAGCATGTTCGTTCCCACCGAGTTTTTCAGTATATAGTAAATCGTCGCGAGGCAACAGCTACAAGTAAGAAAGCTGAAAGCCATAAATAAAGCCCTTCTCCGATTTCAAGCCGTCCTTCGAAAATTAGAAGAATGCTAATGCTCGAGTGGCCATGCGCCACTCGAGGGTTTTTTAGCTGATGGCATTGGAAAGTGGCCATAAAGTCAATCCGGGAAACCCTCGCTCCGCGTACCACCCGCAATGTACCGGAGGTCCCGGATTCGGACAAAGCGGGCCTTATAGCCCGCACGAGCGTCGACCAGGCTAAGAGCGCAACCCCTCTTGAGCCACATGTACGCGTGTCCTTAGCCTTCGTCACCGGACCCAAGCTAAGGGGTCATAAATTCGTTCGCGAGCCACTTAGGCTATTTACTCGGGCTGTTCCGGGGTCCTGTTATTCGTTACAGCAATTTTCCTGGTTTGACTTGTGGGTGGAGACTTCCTCCTCCACCGGTGAGGGCTGTCCCGGAAGATTCTTCTCCCTCAAGTCAACCAGCGAATAGGAAAGACTTTACCCCCAAATTAGGAACTTTTCTTGACACCACCGAGGTGACCAGCGAACGGACCCCGGGACAGAAAATCAGAACCATCTCACTACTCGGAGAGAACTGCTAAACACTCTGAGAACAGTCTCAATTCGCGAACAGTCAGAACTGTCTCATCATTCGGAGACAACAATCTCACCATTCGGAGAGAACAATCTCATCATTCGGAGAATTGTCTCGAAACCCATTTAAAAATACTCAAATAGTGTACCGCTACAGATCACTGGCTCTGTAAAATAGTTGCCCAACGTTAATTCAGCAGGCAACATATTGTTAAGTGTTAAGTTTTGAAAATAAAGACATTTTTTATACACGAAAAAACACCTATCCTCTATTCTATCCTATCCTGTATCCTATCCTATCCTCTATCCTATCCTATCCTCTATCCTATTGTATCCTCTATCCTATCGTATCCTCTATCCTATCCTATCCTCTAACCTATCCTATCCTCTATCCTCTGTCCTATCCTATCCTCTATCATATCCTATCCTCTACCCTATCCTATCCTCTATCCTATCCTATCCTCTCCTCTCCTCTATCCTATCCTATCCTCTATCCTATCCTATCCTCAATCCTATCCTATCCTCAATCCTATCCTATACTCTATACTATCCTATCCTCTATCCTATCCTATCCTATCCTCTATCCTATCCTATCCTCTATCCTATCGTATCCTCTATCCTATCCTATCCTCTATCCTATCTTATCCTCCATCCTATCCTCTATCCTATCTTATCCTCTATCCTATCCTCTATCCTATCCTCTATCCTATCCTCTATTATATCCTCTATCCTATCGTATCCTCTATTCTATCCTATCCTCTATCCTATCCTATCCTCTATCCTATCCTATCCTCTATCCTATTGTATCCTCTATCCTATCGTATCCTCTATCCTATCCTATCCTCTAACCTATCCTATCCTCTATGCTCTGTCCTATCCTATCCTCTATCCTATCCTATCCTCTACCCTATCCTATCCTCTATCCTATCCTATCCTCTCCTCTCCTCTATCCTATCCTATCCTCTATCCTATCCTATCCTCTATGCTACCCTATCCTCTAGCCTATCCTATCCTCTATCCTATCCTATCCTCTATCCTATCCTATCCTCTATCCTATCCTATCCTCTATCGTATCCTATCCTCTATCCTATCCTATCCTCTATCCTATCCTATCCTCTATCCTATAATATCCTCTATCCTATCCTATCCTCTATCCTATCCTATCCTCCATCCTAACCTATCCTCGATCGTATCGTATCCTCTATCCTATCGTATCCTCTATCCTATCACATCCTCTATCCTATCGTATCCTCTATCCTATCCCATCCTCTATTATATCCTATCGTCTATCCTATAATATCCTCTATCCTAACCAATCATCTATACTATCCTCTATCCTATCCTATCCTCCATCCTATCTCATCCTCTATCCTATCCTATCCTCTATCCTATCCTATCCTCTATCCTATCCTATCCTATCCTCTATCCTATCCTCTATCCTATCCTATCCTCTATCCTATCCTATCCTCTATCCTATCCTATCCTCTATCCTATCCTATCCTCTATTCTATCCTATCCTCTATCCTATCCTATCCTCTATCCTATCCTATCCTCTATCCTATTGTATCCTCTATCCTATCGTATCCTCTATCCTATCCTATCCTCTAACCTATCCTATCCTCTATCCTCTGTCCTATTCTATCCTCTATCATATCCTATCCTCTACCCTATCCTATCCTCTATCCTATCCTATCCTCTCCTCTCCTCTATCCTATCCTATCCTCTATCCTATCCTATCCTCAATCCTATCCTATCCTCAATCCTATCCTATACTCTATACTATCCTATCCTCTATCCTATCCTATTCTATCCTCTATCCTATCCTATCCTCTATCCTATCGTATCCTCTATCCTATCCTATCCTCTATCCTATCTTATCCTCTATCCTATCCTCTATCCTATCCTCTATCCTATCCTCTATTATATCCTCTATCCTATCCAATCATCTATCCTATCCTCTATCCTATCCTATCCTCCATCCTATCCTATCCTCTATCCTATCCTATCCGCTATCCTATCCTATCCTCTATCCTATCCTATCCTCTATCCTATCCTATCCTCTATCCTATCCTATCCTCTATCCTATCCTATCCTCTATCCTATCCTATCCTCTATCCTATTGTATCCTCTAACCTATCGTATCCTCTATCCTATCCTATCCTCTATCCTATCCTATCCTCTATCCTCTGTCCTATCCTATCCTCTATCCTATCCTATCCTCTACCCTATCCTATCCTCTATCCTATCCTGTCCTTTATCCTATCCTATCCTCTATCCTATCCTATCATCTATCCTATCTTATCCTCTATCCTATCCTCTATCCTATCCTCTATCCTATCCTCTATTATATCCTCTATCCTATACTATCCTCTATCCTATCGTATCCTCTATCCTATCCTATCCTCCATCCTATCCTATCCTCTATACTATCCTATCCTCTATCCTATCCTATCCTCTATCCTATCCTATCCTCTATGCTACCCTATCCTCTAGCCTATCCTATCCTCTATCCTATGCTATTCTCTATCCTATCGTATCCTCTATCCTTTCCTATCCTCTATCCTCTGTCCTATCCTATCCTCTATCCTATCCTATCCTCTACCCTATCCTATCCTCTATCCTATCCTGTCCTCTATCCTATCCTATCCTCTATCCTATCCTATCATCTATCCTATCCTATCCTCTATACTATCCTATCCTCTATCCTATCCTCTATAATATCGTATCCTCTATCCTATCCTATCCTGTATCCTATAATATCATCTATCCTATGCTATTCTCTATCCTATCCCATCCTCTGCCCTATCCTATACTCTATCCTATCCTCTATCCTATCCTCTATCCTATCCTCTATCCTATCCTCTATCCTATCCTCTATCCTATCCTCTATCCTATCCTCTATCCTATCCTATCCTCTATCCTATAATATCCTCTATACTATCCTATCCACTACCCTATCCTATCCTCTATCCTATAATATCCTCTATCCTATCCTATCCAGTATCCTATCCTATCCTCTACCCTATACTATCCTCTATCCTATCCTATCCTCTACCCTATCCAATCCCCTATCTTATCCTCTATCCTATCCTATTCACTATCCTGTCCTATCCTCTATCCTATCCTATCCTCTATCCTATCCTGTCCCCTATCCTATATTATACTCTATCATATACTATCCTCTATCCTATCCAATCCTCTATCCTATCCTATCCTCTATCCTATCGTATCCTCTATCCAATCCCATCCTCTATCGTATTCTATCCTCTATTCTATCCTATCCTATATCCCATCCTATCCTCTATCCTAACCTATCCTCTATCCTATCCTATCCTCAATGCTATCCTGCATCCTATCCCATCCTCTATCCTATTGGATCCTATATCCTATAATATCCTCTATCCTATCCTATACTTTATCCTATCCTATCCTCTGTCCTATCCTATTTTCTATCCTATCCTATCCCCTATCCTATCCTCTGTCCTCTAATATCCTCTATCCTATATTATAGTCTATCATATCCTATCCTCTATCCTATCGTATCCTCTATCCTATCCTATCCTCCATCCTATCCTATCCTCTATACTATCCTATCCTCTTTCCTATCCTATCCTCTATCCTATCCTATCCTCTATGCTATCCTATCGTCTATCCTATCGTATCCTCTATCCAATCCCATCCTCTATCCTATCCTATCCTCTTTCCTATCCTATCCTCTATCCTATCCTATCCTCTATCCTATCCTATCCTCTATCCTATCCTATCCTCTATCCTATCCTATCCGCTATCCTATCCTATCCTCTATCCTATCCTATCCTCTATCCTATCCTATCCTCTATCCTATCCTATCCTCTATCCTATCCTATCCTCTATCCTATCCTATCATCTATCCTATTGTATCCTCTAACCTATCGTATCCTCTATCCTATCCTATCCTCTATACTATCCTATCCTCTATCCTATCCTCTATAATATCGTATCTTCTATCCTATCCTATCCTTTATCCTATAATATCATCTATCCTATGCTATTCTCTATCCTATCCCATCCTCTGCCCTATCCTATACTCTATCCTATCATATCCTCTATCCTATGCTATCCTCTTTCCTATCTTCTACTCTATCCTATCCTATCCTCTATCATATCCTATCCTGTATCGAATCCTATCCTCTATCCTATCCTATCGTCTATCCTATCGTCTATCCTATCCTATCCTCTATCCTATCCTATCCTCTATCATATCCTATCCTCTATCCTATCCTATCCTCTATCCTATCCTATCCTCTATCCTCTCCAATCCTCTATCCTATCCTATCCTCTATCCTATCCTATCCTATCCTCTATCCTATCCTATCCTCTATCCTATCCTATCCTCTATCCTATCCTATCCTCTATCCTATCCTATCCTCTATCCTATCCTATCCTCTATCCTATCCTATCCTCTATCCTATCCTATCCTCTATCCTATCCTATCCGCTATCCTATCCTATCCTCTATCCTATCCTATCCTCTATCCTATCCTATCCTCTATCCTATCCTATCCTCTATCCTATCCTATCCTCTATCCTATCCTATCATCTATCCTATTGTATCCTCTAACCTATCGTATCCTCTATCCTATCCTATCCTCTATACTATCCTATCCTCTATCCTATCCTCTATAATATCGTATCTTCTATCCTATCCTATCCTTTATCCTATAATATCATCTATCCTATGCTATTCTCTATCCTATCCCATCCTCTGCCCTATCCTATACTCTATCCTATCATATCCTCTATCCTATGCTATCCTCTTTCCTATCTTCTACTCTATCCTATCCTATCCTCTATCATATCCTATCCTGTATCGAATCCTATCCTCTATCCTATCCTATCGTCTATCCTATCGTCTATCCTATCCTATCCTCTATCCTATCCTATCCTCTATCATATCCTATCCTCTATCCTATCCTATCCTCTATCCTATCCTATCCTCTATCCTCTCCAATCCTCTATCCTATCCTATCCTCTATCCTATCCTATCCTATCCTCTATCCTGTAGTATCCTCTAACCTATCCTATCCTCTATCCTATCCTATCCTCTATCCTATCCTATCCTCTATCCTATCCTATCCTCTATCCTATCCTATCATCTATCCTATTTTTTTTTTTTTTTTTTTTTTTTTTCCGAGGAGGTAATCTCGTTACGGATACCCGAACCCCCCCCGGGGGGGGGTGGTCCGGGTTATGTGGGACTCCTCGGCTGGTTGGTGCAACGCCGAGTGTACCCACTAACTCCTCCCCGTCCGTCCCTAGACTCCTGGGGGCACCCGTGCTCTGCGCGCGCATGTCAATCCGGTGTGCCCCCGCCTTAATCCTATCATCTATCCTATCCTATCCTCTATCCTATCCTATCCTCTATACTCTCCAATCCTCTATCCTATCCTAGCCTCTATCCTATCCTATCCTCTATCCTTTCCTATCCTCTATCCTCTGTCCTATCCTATCCTCTATCCTATCCTATCCTCTACCCTATCCTATCCTCTATCCTATCCTGTCCTCTATCCTATCCTATCCTCTATCCTATCCTATCATCTATCCTATCCTATCCTCTATACTATCCTATCCTCTATCCTATCCTCTATAATATCGTATCCTCTATCCTATCCTATCCTGTATCCTATAATATCATCTATCCTATGCTATTCTCTATCCTATCCCATCCTCTGCCCTATCCTATACTCTATCCTATCCTCTATCCTATCCTCTATCCTATCCTCTATCCTATCCTCTATCCTATCCTCTATCCTATCCTCTATCCTATCCTCTATCCTATCCTATCCTCTATCCTATAATATCCTCTATACTATCCTATCCACTACCCTATCCTATCCTCTATCCTATAATATCCTCTATCCTATCCTATCCAGTATCCTATCCTATCCTCTACCCTATACTATCCTCTATCCTATCCTATCCTCTACCCTATCCAATCCCCTATCTTATCCTCTATCCTATCCTATTCACTATCCTGTCCTATCCTCTATCCTATCCTATCCTCTATCCTATCCTGTCCCCTATCCTATATTATACTCTATCATATACTATCCTCTATCCTATCCAATCCTCTATCCTATCCTATCCTCTATCCTATCGTATCCTCTATCCAATCCCATCCTCTATCGTATTCTATCCTCTATTCTATCCTATCCTATATCCCATCCTATCCTCTATCCTAACCTATCCTCTATCCTATCCTATCCTCAATGCTATCCTGCATCCTATCCCATCCTCTATCCTATTGGATCCTATATCCTATAATATCCTCTATCCTATCCTATACTTTATCCTATCCTATCCTCTGTCCTATCCTATTTTCTATCCTATCCTATCCCCTATCCTATCCTCTGTCCTCTAATATCCTCTATCCTATATTATAGTCTATCATATCCTATCCTCTATCCTATCGTATCCTCTATCCTATCCTATCCTCCATCCTATCCTATCCTCTATACTATCCTATCCTCTTTCCTATCCTATCCTCTATCCTATCCTATCCTCTATGCTATCCTATCGTCTATCCTATCGTATCCTCTATCCAATCCCATCCTCTATCCTATCCTATCCTCTTTCCTATCCTATCCTCTATCCTATCCTATCCTCTATCCTATCCTATCCTCTATCCT
This sequence comes from Halictus rubicundus, assembly GCF_050948215.1. Lineage (NCBI taxonomy): Eukaryota > Metazoa > Arthropoda > Insecta > Hymenoptera > Halictidae > Halictus > Halictus rubicundus. The sequence continues at coordinate 22,892 of NW_027488963.1, read as the reverse complement.
ATCCTATCCTCTATCCTATCCTATCCTCAATCCTATCCTCTATGCTATCCTATCCTCAATCCTATCGTATCCCCTATCGTATCCTATCCTCTATCCTATCCTATCCTCTATCCTATCCTATCCTCTATCCTATCCTATCCTCTATCCTATCCTATCCTCTATCCTATCCTATCCTCTATCCTATCCTATCCTCTATCCTATCCTATCCGCTATCCTATCCTATCCTCTATCCTATCCTATCCTCTATCCTATCCTATCCTCTATCCTATCCTATCCTCTATCCTATCCTATCCTCTATCCTATCCTATCATCTATCCTATTGTATCCTCTAACCTATCGTATCCTCTATCCTATCCTATCCTCTATACTATCCTATCCTCTATCCTATCCTCTATAATATCGTATCTTCTATCCTATCCTATCCTTTATCCTATAATATCATCTATCCTATGCTATTCTCTATCCTATCCCATCCTCTGCCCTATCCTATACTCTATCCTATCATATCCTCTATCCTATGCTATCCTCTTTCCTATCTTCTACTCTATCCTATCCTATCCTCTATCATATCCTATCCTGTATCGAATCCTATCCTCTATCCTATCCTATCGTCTATCCTATCGTCTATCCTATCCTATCCTCTATCCTATCCTATCCTCTATCATATCCTATCCTCTATCCTATCCTATCCTCTATCCTATCCTATCCTCTATCCTCTCCAATCCTCTATCCTATCCTATCCTCTATCCTATCCTATCCTATCCTCTATCCTGTAGTATCCTCTAACCTATCCTATCCTCTATCCTATCCTATCCTCTATCCTATCCTATCCTCTATCCTATCCTATCCTCTATCCTATCCTATCATCTATCCTATTTTTTTTTTTTTTTTTTTTTTTTCCGAGGAGGTAATCTCGTTACGGATACCCGAACCCCCCCGGGGGGGGGGTGGTCCGGGTTATGTGGGACTCCTCGGCTGGTTGGTGCAACGCCGAGTGTACCCACTAACTCCTCCCCGTCCGTCCCTAGACTCCTGGGGGCACCCGTGCTCTGCGCGCGCATGTCAATCCGGTGTGCCCCCGCCTTAATCCTATCATCTATCCTATCCTATCCTCTATACTCTCCAATCCTCTATCCTATCCTAGCCTCTATCCTATCCTATCCTCTATCCTATCCTATCCTCTATCCTATCCTATCCTCTATCCTATCCTATCCTATCCTCTATCCTGTAGTATCCTCTATCCTATCCTATCCTCTATCCTATCCTATCCTCTATCCTATACTATCCTCTATCCTATTGTATCCTCTATCCTATCCTATCCTCTATCCTATCCTATCCTCTATCCTATCCTATCCTCTATCCTATCCTATCCTCTATCCTATCCTATCCTCTATCCTATCCTCTATCCCATCCTCTATCCTATCCTATCGTCTATCCTATAATATCCTCTATCCTATCCAATCATCTATCCTATCCTCTATCCTATCCTATCCTCCATCCTATCCTATCCTCAATCGTATCCTATCCTCTATTCTATCCTATCCTCTATCCTATCCTATCCTCTATCCTATCCTATCCTCTATCCTATCCTATCCTCTATCCTATCCTATACTCTATCCTATCCTATCCTCTATGCTATCCTATCCTCTATCCTATCCTATCCTCTATGCTATCCTATCCTCTATCCTATCCTATCCTCTATCCTATCCTATCCTCTATCCTATCCTATCCTCTATCCTATAATATCCTCTATCCTATCCTATCCTCTATCCTATCCAATCCCCTATCCTGTCCTCTATCCTATCCAATCCCCTATCTTATCCTCTATCCTATCCTATCCTCTATCCTATCCTATCCTCCATGCTAACCTATCCTCTATCCTATCCTATCGTCTATCCTATAATATCCTCTATCCTATACAATCATCTATCCTATCCTCTATCCTAGCCTATCCTCAATCCTATCCTATCCCCTATAGTATCCTATCCTCTATCCTATCCTATCCTCTATCCTATCCTATCATCTATCCTATCCTATCCTCTATCCTATCCTATCCTCTACCCTATCCTCTATAATATCCTATCCTCTATCCTATCCTATCATCTATCCTATCGTATCCTCTATCCTATCCTATCCTCCATCCTATCCTATCCTCTATCCTATCCTATCCTCTATCCTATCCTATCCTCTATCCTATCCTATCCTCTATGCTATCCTATCCTCTATCCTATCCTACCCTCTATCCTATCCTATCCTCTATCCTATCCTATCCTCTATCCTATCCTATCCTCTATCCTATCCTATCCTCTATGCTATCCTATCCTCTATCCTATCCTACCCTCTATCCTATCCTATCCTCTATCCTATCCTATCCTCTATCCTATCCTATCCTCTATCCTATAATATCCTCTATACTATCCTATCCACTACCCTATCCTATCCTCTATCCTATAATATCCTCTATCCTATCCTATCCAGTATCCTATCCTATCCTCTACCCTATACTATCCTCTATCCTATCCTATCCTCTACCCTATCCAATCCCCTATCTTATCCTCTATCCTATCCTATTCACTATCCTGTCCTATCCTCTATCCTATCCTATCCTCTATCCTATCCTGTCCCCTATCCTATATTATACTCTATCATATACTATCCTCTATCCTATCCAATCCTCTATCCTATCCTATCCTCTATCCTATCGTATCCTCTATCCAATCCCATCCTCTATCGTATTCTATCCTCTATTCTATCCTATCCTATATCCCATCCTATCCTCTATCCTAAACTATCCTCTATCCTATCCTATCCTCAATGCTATCCTGCATCCTATCCCATCCTCTATCCTATTGGATCCTATATCCTATAATATCCTCTATCCTATCCTATACTTTATCCTATCCTATCCTCTGTCCTATCCTATTTTCTATCCTATCCTATCCCCTATCCTATCCTCTGTCCTCTAATATCCTCTATCCTATATTATAGTCTATCACATCCTATCCTCTATCCTATCGTATCCTCTATCCTATCCTATCCTCCATCCTATCCTATCCTCTATACTATACTATCCTCTTTCCTATCCTATCCTCTATCCTATCCTATCCTCTATGCTATCCTATCGTCTATCCTATCGTATCCTCTATCCAATCCCATCCTCTATCCTATCCTATCCTCTTTCCTATCCTATCCTCTATCCTATCCTATCCTCTATCCTATCCTATCCTCTATCCTATCCTATCCTCTATCCTATCCTATCCTCAATCCTATCCTCTATGCTATCCTATCCTCAATCCTATCGTATCCCCTATCCTATCCTATCCTCTATCCTATCCTATCCTCTATCCTATCCTATCCTCTATCCTATCCTATCCGTATCCTATCCTATCCTCTATCCTATCCTATCCTCTATCCTATCCTATCCGCTATCCTATCCTATCCTCTATCCTATCCTATCCTCTATCCTATCCTATCCTCTATCCTATCCTATTCTCTATCCTATCCTATCCTCTATCCTATCCTATCCTCTATCCTATTGTATCCTCTAACCTATCGTATCCTCTATCCTATCCTATCCTCTATCCTATCCTATCCTCTATCCTCTGTCCTATCCTATCCTCTATCCTATCATATCCTCTACCCTATCCTATCCTCTATCCTATCCTGTCCTCTATCCTATCCTATCCTCTATCCTATCCTATCCTCTATCCTATTGTATCCTCTAACCTATCGTATCCTCTATCCTATCCTATCCTCTATCCTATCCTATCCTCTATCCTCTGTCCTATCCTATCCTCTATCCTATCATATCCTCTACCCTATCCTATCCTCTATCCTATCCTGTCCTCTATACTATCCTATCCTCTATCCTATCCTCTATAATATCGTATCCTCTATCCTATCCTATCCTTTATCCTATAATATCATCTATCCTATGCTATTCTCTATCCTATCCCATCCTCTGCCCTATCCTATACTCTATCCTATCATATCCTCTATCCTATGCTATCCTCTTTCCTATCTTCTACTCTATCCTATCCTATCCTCTATCATATCCTATCCTGTATCGAATCCTATCCTCTATCCTATCCTATCGTCTATCCTATCGTCTATCCTATCGTCTATCCTATCCTATCCTCTATCCTATCCTATCCTCTATCATATCCTATCCTCTATCCTATCCTATCCTCTATCCTATCCTATCCTCTATCCTCTCCAATCCTCTATCCTATCCTATCCTCTATCCTATCCTATCCTATCCTCTATCCTGTAGTATCCTCTATCCTATCCTATCCTCTATCCTATCCTATCCTCTATCCTATCCTATCCTCTATCCTATCCTATCATCTATCCTATCCTATCCTCTATCCTATCCTATCCTCTATACTCTCCAATCCTCTATCCTATCCTATCCTCTATCCTATCCTATCCTATCCTCTATCCTGTAGTATCCTCTATCCTATCCTATCCTCTATCCTATCCTATCCTCTATGCTATCCTATCCTCTATCCTATACTATCCTCTATCCTATTGTATCCTCTATCCTATCCTATCCTCTATCCTATCCTATCCTCTATCCTATCCTATCCTCTATCCTATCCTCTATCCCATCCTCTATCCTATCCTATCGTCTATCCTATAATATCCTCTATCCTATCCAATCATCTATCCTATCCTCTATCCTATCCTATCCTCCATCCTATCCTATCCTCAATCGTATCCTATCCTCTATTCTATCCTATCCTCTATCCTATCCTATCCTCTATCCTATCCTATCCTCTATCCTATCCTATCCTCTATCCAATCCTATCCTCTATCCTATCATATCCTCTATCCTATCCTATCCTCTATCCTATCCTATCCTCTATCCTATCCTATCCTCTATCCTATCCTATACTCTATCCAATCCTATCCTCTATGCTATCCTATCCTCTATCCTATCCTATCCTCTATGCTATCCTATCCTCTATCCTATCCTATCCTCTATCCTATCCTATCCTCTATCCTATCCTATCCTCTATCCTATAATATCCTCTATCCTATCCTATCCTCTATCCTATCCAATCCCCTATCCTGTCCTCTATCCTATCCAATCCCCTATCTTATCCTCTATCCTATCCTATCCTCTATCCTATCCTATCCTCCATGCTAACCTATCCTCTATCCTATCCTATCGTCTATCCTATAATATCCTCTATCCTATACAATCATCTATCCTATCCTCTATCCTAGCCTATCCTCAATCCTATCCTATCCCCTATAGTATCCTATCCTCTATCCTATCCTATCCTCTATCCTATCCTATCATCTATCCTATCCTATCCTCTATCCTATCCTATCCTCTACCCTATCCTCTATAATATCCTATCCTCTATCCTATCCTATCATCTATCCTATCGTATCCTCTATCCTATCCTATCCTCCATCCTATCCTATCCTCTATCCTATCCTATCCTCTATCCTATCCTATCCTCTATCCTATCCTATCCTCTATGCTATCCTATCCTCTATCCTATCCTACCCTCTATCCTATCCTATCCTCTATCCTATCCTATCCTCTATCCTATCCTATCCTCTATCCTATCCTATAATATCCTCTATCCTATCCTATCCTCTATGCTATCCTATCCTCTATCCTATCCTATCCTCTATCCTATCCTATCCTCTATCCTATCCTATCCTCTATCTTATCCTATCCTCTATCCTATCCTATCCTCTACCCTATCCTATCCTCTATCCTATCCTATCATCTATCCTATCCTATCCTCTATCCTATCCTGTCCTCTATCCTATCCTATCCTCTAACCTATCCTATCCTCTATCCTATCCTATCCTATATCCTATAATATCCTCTACCCTATCCTATCCTCTATCCTATCCAATCCCCTATCCTATCCTATCCTCTATCCCATCCTCTATCCTATAGAATCCTCTATCCCATCCTACCCTCTATCCTATAATATCCTCTATTCTATCCTATCCTCTATCCTATAATATCCTCTATACTATCCTATCCTCTATCCTATCCTATCCTCTATCCTATAATATCCTCTATCCTATCCTATTCTCTATCCTATCCTATCCTCTATCCTATCGTATCCTCTATCCTATCCTCTATCCTCTCCTATCCTCAGTCCTATCCTCTATGCTATAATATCCTCAATCCTATCGTATCCCCTATCCTATCCTATCCTCTATCCTATCCTATCCTCTATCGTATCCCATCCTCTATCCTATCCGGCCCTCTATCCTATCCTATCCTCCATCCTATCCTCTCCTCTATCATATCCTGTCCCCTATCCTATCCTATACTCTATCCTATACTATCCTCTATCCTATCCTATCCTCTATCCTATCCTATCCTCTATCCTATCCTATCCTCTATCCTATCCTATCCTCTATCCTATCCTATCCTCTTTCCTATCCTATCCTCAATCCTACTCTATCCTCTATCCTATCCTATCCTCTATCCTATCCTCAATCCTATCCAATCCCCTATCCTATCCTCTGTCCTATAATATCCTCTATCCTATACTATAGTCTATCCTATCCTATCCTCTATCCTATCGTGTCCTCTATCCTATCCTATCCTACATCCTATCCTATCCTCTATCCTATCCTATCCTCTATCCTATCCTATCCTATCCTCTATCCTATCCTATCCTCTATCCTATCCTATCCTCTATCCTATCCTATCCTCCATCCTAACCTATCCTCTATCCTATCCTATCGTCTATGCTATAATATCCTCTATCCTATACAATCATCTATCCTATCCTCTATCCTAGCCTATCCTCAATCCTATCTTATCCCCTATAGTATCCTATCCTCTATCATATCCAATCCTATATCCTATCCTCTATCCTATCCTATCCTCTATCCTATCCTATCCTCTTTCCTATCCTATCCTCAATCCTATTCTATCCTCTATCCTATCCTATCCTCTATCCTATCCTCAATCCTATCCAATCCCCTATCCTATCCTCTGTCCTATAGTATCCTCTATCCTATATTATAGTCTATCCTATCCTATCCTCTATCCTATCGTATCCTCTATCCTATCCTATCCTGTATCCTATAATATCATCTATCCTATGCTATTCTCTATCCTATACCATCCTCTGCCCTATCCTATACTCTATCCTATCATATCCTCTATCCTATGCTATCCTCTTTCCTATCCTCTACTCTATCCTATCCTATCCTCTATCATATCCTATCCTCTATCGTATCCTATCCTCTATCGTATCCTATCGTCTATCCTATCCAATCCCCTATCCTATCCTCTATCATATCCTATCCTCTATCCTATAATATCAGCTATCCTATCCTATCCTATCCTCTATCATATCCAATCCCCTATCCTATCCTCTATCCTATCCTATCCTCTATCCTATCCTATCCTCTATCCTATCCTATCCCCTATCCTATCCTATCCTCTATCCTATCCTATCCTCTATCCTATCCTATAATCTATCCTATCCTATCCTCTATCCTATCCTCTATCCTATCCTATCCGCTATCGTATCCTATCCTCTATCCTATCCTATCCTCTATCCTATACTATCCTCTATACAATCCTCTATCCTATCCTATCCTCTTTCCTATCCTATCCTCTATCCTATCCTATCCTCTATCCTATCCTATCCTCTATCCTATCCTATCCTCTATCCTATCCTATAATCTATCCTATCCTATCCTCTATCATATCCTATCCTCTATCGTATCCTATCCTCTATCGTATCCTATCGTCTATCCTATCCAATCCCCTATCCTATCCTCTATCATATCCTATCCTCTATCCTATAATATCAGCTATCCTATCCTATCCTCTATCATATCCAATCCCCTATCCTATCCTCTATCCTATCCTATCCTCTATCCTATCCTATCCTCTATCCTATCCTATCCTCTATCGTATCCTATCCTCTATCCTATCCTATCCCCTATACTATCCTCTATCCTATCCTCTCCTCTATCGTATCCCATCCTCTATCCTATCCAATCCTCTATCCTATCCTCTATTCTATCCTATCCTATATCCTATAATATCCTCTATCCTATCCTATCCTCTACCCTATCCAATCCCCTATCTTATCCTTTATCCTATCCTATTCACTATCCTGTCCCATCTTCTATCCTATCCTATCCTCTATCCTATCCTGTCCCCTATCCTATATTATACTCTATCATATACTATCCTCTATCCTATCCAATCCTCTATCCTATCAGATCCTCTATCCTATCGTATCCTCTATCCAATTCCATCCTATATCGTATTCTATCCTCTATCCTATCCTATAATATAACCCATCCTATCCTCTATCCTAACCTATCCTCTATCCTATCCTATCCTCTATCCTATCCTATCCTCTTTCCTATCCTATCCTCTATCCTATCCTGTCCTCTATCCTATCCTATCCTCTATCCTCTCCTATCCTCAGTCCTATCCTCTATGCTATAATATCCTCAATCCTATCGTATCCCCTATCCTATCCTATCCTCTATCCTATCCTATCCTCTATCGTATCCCATCCTCTATCCTATCCGGCCCTCTATCCTATCCTATCCTCCATCCTATCCTCTCCTCTATCATATCCTGTCTCCTATCCTATCCTATACTCTATCCTATACTATCCTCTATCCTATCCTATCCTCTATCCTATCCTCTATCGTAACCTCTATCCTATCCTATCCTCTATCCTATAATATCCTCTATACTATCCTATCCTCTATCCTATCCTATCCTCTATCCTATCCTATCCTCTATCCTATCCTATCCTCTATCCTATCCTATCCTCTATCCTATCCTATCCTCTATCCTATCCTATCCTCTATCCTATCCTATCCTCTATCCTATCTTATCCTCTATCCTATCCTATCCTCTATCCTATCCTATCCTCTATCCTATCCTATCCTCTATCCTCTTCTATAATCTATCCTATCCTATCCTCTATCCTATCCTATCCTCTATCGTATCCTATCCTCTATCCTATCCTATCCTCTATACTATCCTCTATCCTATCCTATCCTCTTTCCTATCCTATCCTCTATCCTATCCTATCCTCTATCCTATCCTATCCTCTATCCTATCCTATCCTCTATCCTATCCTATCCTCTATCCTATCCTATAATCTATCCTATCCTATCCTCTATCCTATCCTATCCTCTATCGTCTACCATCCTCTATCCTATCCGGCCCTCTATCCTATCCTATCCTCCATCCTATCCTATCCTCTATTATATCCTGTCCCCTATCCTATCCTATACTCTATCCTATACTATCCTTATATCCTATCCTATCCTCTATCGTATCCTATCCTCTATCCTATCCCATCCTCTATCCTATCCTGCCCTCTATCCTATCCTATCCTGTATCCCATAATATCCTCTATCCTATCCTGTCCTCTATCCTATCATATCCTCTATCCTATCCTATCCTCTATCCTGTCCCATCCTCTATCCTGTCCTACCCTCTATCCTGTCCTACCCTCTATCCTATCCTATCCTCTATCCTATCCTCTATCCTATCCTCTATCCTATCCTCTATCCTATCCTCTATCCTATCCTCTATCCTATCCTCCATCCTATCCTATCCTCTATCCTATAATATCCTCTATACTATCCTATCCACTACCCTATCCTATCCTCTATCCTATAATATCCTCTATCCTATCCTATCCAGTATCCTATCCTATCCTCTACCCTATACTATCCTCTATCCTATCCTATCCTCTATCCTATAATATCCTCTATCCTATCCTATTCTCTATCCTATCCTATCCTCTATCCTATCGTATCCTCTATCCTATCCCATCCTCTATCCTGTCCTATCATCTATCCTATCCTATCCTGTATCCCATAATATCCTCTATCCTATCCTGTCCTCTATCCTATCATATCCTCTATCCTATCCTATCCTCTATCCTGTCCCATCCTCTATCCTGTCCTACCCTCTATCCTGTCCTACCCTCTATCCTATCCTATCCTCTATCCTATCCTCTATCCTATCCTCTATCCTATCCTCTATCCTATCCTCTATCCTATCCTCTATCCTATCCTCTATCCTATCCTCCATCCTATCCTATCCTCTATCCTATAATATCCTCTATACTATCCTATCCACTACCCTATCCTATCCTCTATCCTATAATATCCTCTATCCTATCCTATCCAGTATCCTATCCTATCCTCTACCCTATACTATCCTCTATCCTATCCTATCCTGTATCCTATAATATCCTCTATCCTATCCTATCCTCTACCCTATCCAATCCCCTATCTTATCCTCTATCCTATCCTATTCACTATCCTATCCTATCATCTATCCTATCCTATCCTCTATCCTATCCTGTCCCCTATCCTATATTATACTCTATCATATACTATCCTCTATCCTATCCTATCCTCCATCCTATCCTATCCTCTATCCTATCATATCCTCTATCCTATCCTATCCTCTATCCTATCCAATCCCCTATCTTATCCTCTATCCTATCCTATTCTCTATCCTGTCCCATCCTCTATCCTGTCCTACCCTCTATCCTGTCCTACCCTCTATCCTATCCTATCCTCTATCCTATCCTCTATCCTATCCTCTATCCTATCCTCTATCCTATCCTCTATCCTATCCTATCCTCTATCCTATAATATCCTCTATACTATCCTATCCACTACGCTATCCTATCCACTATCCTATAATATCCTCTATCCTATCCTATCGAGTATCCTATCCTATCCTCTACCCTATACTATCCTCTATCCTATCCTATCCTGTATCCTATAATATCCTCTATCCTATCCTATCCTCTACCCTATGCAATCCCCTATCTTATCCTCTATCCTATCCTATTCACTATCCTGTCCTATCCTCTATCCAATCCTATCCTCTATCCTATCCTGTCCCCTATCCTATATTATACTCTATCATATACTATCCTCTATCCTATCCAATCCTCTATCCTATCCTATCCACTATCCTATCGTATCCTCTATCCAATCCCATCCTCTATCGTATTCTATCCTCTATTCTATCCTATCCTATATCCCATCCTATCCTCTATCCTAACCTATCCTCTATCCTATCCTATCCTCAATGCTATCCTGCATCCTATCCCATCCTCTATCCTATTGGATCCTATATCCTATCATATCCTCTATCCTATCCTATACTTTATCCTATCCTATCCTCTGTCCTATCCTATTTTCTATCCTATCCTATCCTCTATCCTATCCTGTCCTCTATCCTATCCTATCCTCTATCCTATCCTATCCTCTATCCTGTCCTATCCTCTATCCTATCCTATCCTCTATCCTATCGTATCCTCTATCCTATCCTATCCTCTATCCTATCCTATCCTCTATCCTATCCTATCCTCTATCCTATCCTATCCTCTATCCTATCCTATCCTCTATCCTATCCTATCCTCTATCCTATCCTATCCTCTATCCTATCCTATCCTCTATCCTATCCTATCCTCTATTATATCCTATCAAATATCCTATGCTATCCTCTATCCTATCCTATCCTCTATCCTATCCGATCCTCTATCCTATCCTATCCTCTATCCTATCCTATCCTATTTCCTATCCTATCCTCAATCCTACTCTATCCTCTATCCTATCCTATCCTCTACCCTATCCTATCCTCTATCCTATCCTATCCTCTATCCTATCCTATCATCTATCCTATCCTATCCTCTATCCTATCCTATCCTCTATCCTATCCTCTATAATATCCTATCCTCTATGCTATCCTATCCTCTATCCTATCCTATCCTCTATCCTATCCTATCATCTATCCTATCCTATCCTCTATCCTATCCTATCCTCTATCCTATCCTATCCTCTATCCTATCCTATCCTCTATCCTATCCTATCCTCTATCCTATCCTATCCTCTATCCTATAATATCCTCTATCCTATCCTATCCTCTATCCTATCCTATCCTCCATCCTAACCTATCCTCGATCGTATCGTATCCTCTATCCTATCGTATCCTATATCCTATCACAATCCTCTATCCTATCGTATCCTCTATCCTATCCTATCATCTATCCTATCCTATCCTCTATCCTATCCTATCCTCTATCCTATCCGATCCTCTATCCTATCCTATCCTCTATCCTATCCTATCCTATTTCCTATCCTATCCTCAATCCTACTCTATCCTCTATCCTATACTATCCTCTACCCTATCCTATCCTCTATCCTATCCTATCCTCTATCCTATCCTATCCTCTATACTACCCTCTATCCTATCCTATCCTCTATCCTATCCTATCCTCTATCCTATCCTTTCCTCTATCCTATCCTATCCTCTATCCTATCCTATCCTCTATCCTATCCTATAATCTATCCTATCCTATCCTCTATCCTATCCTATCCTCTATCGTATCCCATCCTCTATCCTATCCGGCCCTCTATCCTATCCTATCCTCCATCCTATCCTCTCCTCTATCATATCCTGTCCCCTATCCTATCCTATACTCTATCCTATACTATCCTCTATCCTATCCTATCCTCTATCGTATCCTATCCTCTATCGTATCCTATCCTCTATCCTATCCTATCCTCTATACTATCCTCTATCCTATCCTATCCTCTATCCTATCGTGTCCTCTATCCTATCCTATCCTCCATCCTAGCCTATCCTCTATCCTATCCTATCCTCTATCCTATCCTATCCTCTATCCTATCCTATCCTCTATGCTATCCTATCCTCTATCCTATCCTATCCTCTATGCTATCCTATCCTCTATCCTATCCTCCATCCTATCCTCTATCCTATCCTATCCTCTATCCTATCCTATCCTCTATCCTATAATATCCTCTATCCTATCCTATCCTCTATCCTATCCTATACTCCATCCTATCCTATTCACTATCCTGTCCTATCCTCTATCCTATCCTATCCTCTATCCTATCCTGTCCCCTATCCTATATTATACTCTATCATATACTATCCTCTATCCTATCCAATCCTCTATCCTATCCTATCCTCTATCCTATCGTATCCTCTATCCAATCCCATCCTCTATCGTATTCTATCCTCTATCCTATCCTATCCTATATCCCATCCTATCCTCTATCCTAACCTATCCTCTATCCTATCCTATCCTCTATCCTATCCTATCCTCTTTCCTATCCTATCCTCTATCCTATACTATCCTCTATCCTATCCTATCCTCTATCCTATCCTATCCTCAATCCTATCCTCTATGCTATCCTATCCTCAATCCTATCGTATCCCCTATCCTATCCTATCCTCTATCCTATCCTATCCTCTATCCTATAATATCCTCTATCCTATCCTATCCTCTTTCCTATCCTATCCTATGCTATCCTCTATCCTATCCTATCCTCTATCCTATCCTGTCCTCTATCCTATCAAATCCCCTATCCTATCCTCTATCCTAGCCTATCCTCTATCCTATCCTATCCTCTATCCTATCCTATCCTCAATCCTATCCTCTATGCTATCCTATCCTCAATCCTATCGTATCCCCTATCCTATCCTATCCTCTATCCTATCCTATCCTCTATCCTATAATATCCTCTATCCTATCCTATCCTCTATCCTATCCTATCCTCAATCCTATCCTCTATGCTATCCTATCCTCAATCGTATCGTATCCCCTATCCTATCCTATCCTCTATCCTATCCTATCCTCTATCCTATCCTATCCTCTATCCTATCCTATCCTCTATCCTATCCTATCCTCTATCCTATCCTATCCTCTATCCTATCCTATCCTCTATACTATCCCATCCTCTATTGTATCATACCCTCTATCCTATCCTATCCTGTATCCTATAATATCCTCTATCCTATCCTATCCTCTACCCTATCTAATCCCCTATCGTATCCTCTATCCTATCCTATCCTCTATCCTTTCCTATCCTCTATCCTATCCTATCCTCTATCCTATCCTATCCTCTATGCTATTCTATCCTCTATCCTATCGTATCCTATATCCTATCGCATCCTCAATCCTATCCTATCCTCAATCCTATCCCATACTCTATCCTATCCTATCCTCTGTCCTATAATATCCTCTATCGTATCCTATCCTCTATCCTATCCTACCCTCTATCCTATCCTATCCTCTATCCTATCCTATCCTCAATCCTATCCTATCCTCAATCCTATCCTATACTCTATCCTATCCTATCCTCTGTCCTATCCTATCCTGTATCCTATCCTATCGTATCCTCTGTCCTATCCTATCCTCTATCCTATCCTATCCTCTTTCCTATCCTATCCTCTATCCTATCCTATCCTCTATCCTATCCTATCCTCTACCCTATCCAATCCCCTATCCTATCCTCTATCCTATCCTATCCTCTATCCTATCCTATCCTGTATCCTATAATATCCTCTATCCTATCTGTTCGATTTCACGTATTTTTCCGAGGCCCTTTTCCGATTATTTGCTGTCCTTCGTTTACTTAGAAGAATGCTTAGTCCTCGAAATGTCGACCACGTGCACTCGAGGGTTTAAGCTGACAGCATTGGAAAAGTGGCCATAAAGTCAATTCGTTAGACTCTCGTTTCGAGTACCGATCGCGAGGTACGCGAGGGTCCCGAATTCGGACTACAACGGGCCGTTGTCCGTAGCACGCAGCGGCCAAGGAAACGCAGTCCTTGCGTCGCATCGCCAGGCCTCACAGGTCATATTTCACAAGGGCACCTGGCTTGTGTCTATCGAGACACGCTCGGGTTCGAGCCTAACATCGCATCCCCTTGGTTTCGTGAGCGTACTCAGACCAAGGGGGTAATAAACCACGTTCGGCCCACTTAGGCCAGCCAGCACGCGGGCCACGCAGGCCATAAATTTCGAAGGCCACTCAGGCCGAAAAACAGACGCGCTGTTCCGAGGTCCTTAAAACGCGCATTTTTCGAGATTTCCCATTTTCGGCTGAGGAGGAGCTTCCACCTCCACCACGAGAAGAAGACCCTCCTCCTACAGTCTAAGTGACGAATGGGGTGCTTTTTCCCCCAAAATTGGGCCTATGCCTACGAATTTCCTCGTTACACGAATTGACGAGAGAGCGGACCTCGGAACAGCAAGATCAGAATCATCCGCACATCTGAAGTATTCAGAACTCTAAGAATCATCCGCACATCTGAAGTCTTCAGAACTCTCAGAATCATCCGCGCATCTGAAACATTCAGAACCCTCAGAATCATCCGCGCATCTTAAGCAGACAGAACACAGAAACACTCGCGCATCTACACGATTTTTAAAACGCAGCTAGTCCGTCAATTTCCACACTGCGACCACTGTTCCTAATTTAACCAATCACCTAAGGTTAATTCGGCAGGTGATAGTGCCGTGTATTGTTTAAAAATAAACGAACATTGTCACAAAACTCTCATTTATTAAACATACCGACACAAAACATTTCACTATCCTATCCTCTACCCTATCCAATCCCCTATCCTATCCTCTATCCTATCCTATCCTCTATCCTATCCTATCCTCTATCCTATCCTATTCTCTATACTATGCTCTATCCTATCCTATCCTCTATCGTATCCTATCTTCTATCCTACCCAATCCTCTAACCTATCCTCTATACTATAATATCCTCTATCCTATCCTATACTCTACCCTATCCTACCCTCTGTCCTATAATATCCTCTATCCTATCCTATACTCTATCCTATCCTATCCTCTGTCCTATCCTATCCTGTATCCTATCCTATCCTCTATCCTATCCTATCCTCTATCCTAGCCTATCCTCTGTCCTATCCTATCCTGTATCCTATCCTATCCTATCCTCTATCCTATCCTATCCTCTGTCCTATCCTATCCTCTATCCTATCCTATCCTATCCTCTATCCTATCCTATACTCTATCCTATCTTCAATCCTATCCTATCCCTTATCCTATCCTATCCTCTATCCTATCTTATCCTCTGTCCTATCCTATCCTCTATCCTAACCTATCCTCAATCCTATCCTATCCCCTATACTATCCTATCCTCTATCCTACCGTAACCTCTGTCCTATCCTATCCTCTATATTATCTATCCTCTACCCTATACTATCCTCTATCCTATCCTATCCTGTATCCTATAATATCCTCTATCCTATCCTATCCTCTACCCTATCCAATCCCCTATCTTATACTCTATCCTATCCTATTCTTTTTCCTGCCCTATCATCTATCCTATCCTATCCTCTATCCTATCCTGTCCCCTATCCTATATTATACTCTATCATATACTATCCTCTATCCTATCCAATCCTCTATCCTATCCTAACCTCTATCCTATCGTACCCTCTATCCAATCCCATCCTCTATCGTATTCTATCCTCTATCCTATCCTATCCTATATCCTATCCTATCCTCTATCCTATCCTATCCTCTATCCTATCCTATCCTCTATCCTATCCTGTCCTCTATCCTGTCCTATCCTCTATTATATCCTATACTGTATTCGATAATATCCTCTATCCTATCCTATCCTCTATTCTATCCTCTCCTCTATCCTATCCTATTCTCTATCCTATCCAATCCTCGATCATGTCCTATCCTCTGTCCTATCCAATCCTGTATTCTTTATTATCCTCTATCCTATCCTATCCTCTATCCTATCCTATCCACTATCCTATCCTATACTCTATCCTATCCTATCCTATATCCTATCGTATCCTCAATCCTATCCCATACTCTATCCTAACCTATTCAATCCTCTATCCTATCCTAGCCTCAATCCTGTAATATCCTCTATACTATCCTATCCTCCACCCTATCCAATCCCCTATCTTATAATCTATCCTATCCTATTCTCTATCCTGTCCTATACTCTATCCGATCCTATCATCTACCCTATCCTATTCTGTATCCTATCCTATCCTATCCTCTATCGTATCCCATGCTCTATCCTATCCAATCCCCTATCCTATCCTCTATCCAATCCTATCTTGTTTCGTATCCTATCATCTATCCTACCCAATGATAAATCCTATCCTATCCGCTATCCTATCCTATCATCTATCCTATTATTTCCCCTATCCTATCCAATCCTCTATCCTATCCTCTATCCAATACTCTATCCTATCCTATCCTGAATCCTATCCTGTCCTCTATCCTATCCAATCCTGTATAATATCGTATCCTCTATCCTATCCTGTCCTCTATCCTATAATATCATCTATCCTAACCTCTATCGTATCCTATCTTCTATCCTATCCAATCCTGTATCCTATCCTCTATCCTATCGAATCCCCTATCCTATCCTCTATCCTATCCTATTCTCTATCCAATCGTCTATCCTATCCTATCCTCTATCCTATCCAATCCTATATATTATCCTCTATCCTATCCTATCCTCTAATCTATTTTCTATCCTATCCTATCGTATCCTATCCTCTATCCTACCCTATCCTCTATCCTATCCTATCCGCCATCGTCTCCTGTCCTCTATCCTATCCAATCCCCTATCCTATCCTCTATCCTATCCTATCCGATCCTCTATCCGATCCTCTATCCTATCCTATCCTCTATCCTATCCTATCCTGAATCCTATCCTATCCTCTATCCTATCCTATCCTCTATAATATCGTATCCTCTGTCCTATCCTGTCCTCTATCCTATAGTATCACCTATCCTAACATATTCTGTATCCTATCCTATCCTATCCTCTATCGTATCCTATCCTCCATCCTATCCAATTCTATATCCTATCCTCTATCCTATCCAATCCACTATCCTATCCTCTATCCTATCCTATTCTCTATCCTATCGTCTATCCTATCCTATCCTCTATCCTATCCTATCCTCTATCCTATCCAATCCTTGATCCTATCCGATCCTCGATCCTATCATATCCTCTATAATATCGTATCCTCTATCATATCCTATCCTCTTTCCTATAATATCATCTATCCTATCCAATCCCCTATCCTATCCTCTATAATATCGTATCCTCTATCATATCCTATCCTCTTTCCTATAATATCATCTATCCTATCCAATCCCCTATCCTATCCTCTATCCTATCCTCTTCTCTATCCTATCCTCTATCCTATTCTATCCTCTATCCTATCCAATCCCCTATCCTATCCTCTATCGTCTCCTGTCCTCTATCCTATCCTATCCTCTATCCTATCCTATCCTCTATCCTCTATCCTATCCTATCCTCTATCCAATCCTATCCTCTATCCCATCCTATCCTCTATCCTATAATATCCTCTATCATATCCTATCCTCTGTCGTATCCTATTTTATATCCTATCCTATCCTCTATCTTATCCTGTCCTCTATCCTACCCTATCCTCTATCCTCTCCTATCCTGTATCCTAATATATCCTCTATCCTATCCTATCCTCTATCCTATCCTATCCTGTATCCTATCCTATCCTCTATCCTAATATATCCTCTATCCCATCCTATCCTCTATCCTATCCTATCCTGTATCCTATCCAATCCCCTATCCTATTTCCTATCCTATCCTCCATCCTATCCTATCCTCTATCCTATCCTATCCTCTATCCTATAATATCTTCTATCCTATCCTATCCTTTATAATATCCTATCCTCTATCCTATCCCATTCTCTATCCTATCCTATGGTCTATCCTATAATATCCTCTATCCTATCCTATCCTCTATCGTATCCTATCCTTTACCCTATCCCACCCTCTATCCTATCCTATCCTCTATCCTATCCTGTAGTATTGACCACCCCCCGTGAGGGGAGTTCCGTACCTCGGGGATTCGCCCCATACCGGAAAAGTCAGCCGTTCATGTTTGGCTCTCTACCCCCAGCTCCATCAGTTGCAAAGGAAACAGCCCGTAGGTGTTGTGGACTTGGGCATTGGAAAAACCCCTCGTTCACCAATTAAGGATCATCACAAAGGTAGACCGTCCCGTACGGGAAGTAACTCGCTTAGCCGCTACCGAATCGGCTTGCGCCGACCCAGGAGCGTTACCAGCAGGGGCCACGAGGAGGCGGAGTTACCAGCTTAGCGCTCGGTCTCCAGCAGGTTTCGTCAACGTTGTGGTAGCCGTTCTCATGACTCTTTCACCCTACGATCCCGAATACCCAGTTGTTGAGGTATTACCTGGGAAGGATCGTCAGGGTTATTTTGCCTTTACTTCTCAAGTGCCAAAGTCTGTGCGACTAAGGCATAATTCAATTGCGTGTTTAAACGCCGCACAATTCTTGTCTCGCAGACCATGGTTGGATGGTCTGCCTGCTCTCTTGCAGTTGATGCAAGAAGGCTTCTCTTCTTTCGACGGGCATTTGTCATACGTATGCCCGTCTTTACCGCAGTGCCCGCACGTGTCGGTTTTTGCTTTGCAGTGCTTCGCAACGTGCCCAAATGACTAGCATTTGAAGCACCTCGTTGCAGCAATATAATCCTTAAGCCCGTAGGCTTGAAACCCTATGAAGACCCGGTTCGTGTCCAGCAGGATTTTCCGGGTCTTTACTGACACCTCCGCCACCCAGTTGGTGGCTTCTTGGTCCTTTTTGCCGGTTTTAAATAGGAGTTTAAACTCCTCTTCTAGCTTTGCCTCTGGATCAATATCGAGATTTTGATTTTTGATCGCTTTTTGGATTTCCGCCTCAGATGTCTCCGAGGGGATTCCAAATATTATGATTTTTGGTCTCCTCTTGGGGAGGGGACCAATATCCACTTTCTCTTTTAGTTTCTTATTCCCGAGGACTTGCTCAAGGTCCTCGGTTGTTTCGGGTTCTATAAGAATACCGGAGTTCCCGAGTTTCCTCAGGTTCCGGATTCTTATTTTCTGTTCTGTCGGATTGATACAATCCGACAGTACCTTTTTGATCTCGTCACTGTTTTTTATCTTACTACCCTTTACAGGGTAGATTGCTGCAGCTGGCTTGGACATTGTAACAGGGGTCCTCTTTGCCAGCTGCTTGGTTGCCTTGTTTGCTCTGATTATGTCTGAGTAGAGCAACGGTTTGGAGGGTGGAACCTCCTGGCCGCGACTCTTCTCAGGCATCGAGTCTATCTTTGCAGATAGCTCGTTGAGTTTCTCTGTTACTCTTGCCATCTGGTCTTGCATGGAGCTCTGCTCCTTTTGCGCGTCCAGTTTTTCCTTTAGAGCCGTGTTGTCTCTAATGAGTTCGAGACGGAACTCCCTGGCTTCCGTCTCTACCTCCTCGTGATCCCTAAGTAGGGCGTTTAGGAGTTCTTCTCCTTTCTGACGTTCGGGCTCGGTGAGTCCCCTGAGGAACCTTCTGAGTTCTTCCTCTGGGCTTAGAGGCAGTTCGTCGAACCGCTCCAGCTCAATTTTTACTTCTTTAATCAGTTTCTTGTGTGACTCGCTGCACGAGTCACCTGATTGCTTATTCTTACGCTTTCTATTCTTGGGAAAATTCCATTTAAAGTCCTCTGGACCTAGATCTGAATAGGAATCGTCTGTGTATGAGTCCGATTCGTCGTCCCAGACAGTAGCTAAATTCCCGCCTGTCTGGGTCGTTTCTTTATTCACCTTCGTCTTTCCTTCAACTCCCTTCTTCTTCGTTCCTCCTGCCTTCTTCGATTTTGATTTTTGTGTTTTAAGTTTATTCATGATTGTTCCCACGAGTTGGGACGAAAGACGGTCGCTCCCCGGGTTACGCCCTTTCCGGGGAGAAGGCTTTTACGCTCAAGATTTCGCCACGTGTCTTGAGGAAGCGCTAATGGTCGATGGACCCACCGACCGCCCGTGTAAAACACGGGACCTCTTTCGCCGCGTTCTCAGCTTAGAGGTTAAGGGTTTGTTCAAGGGGTTCGCCTCCCCGTTAGGCCGACCGGCTAAGGTAAGCCCCCCGTTTCTCCCGTTCTGCAACATACCACCGGATGTATCCGGTGGGTCGTCGCGGCAGAGGGGAGTCTTCCGGGTGAGAGCCGCGGTTATCGCGAACGATAACACACGCATGGGCTCCATGAGAGCCGCGGTCATCGCAAAGCGATGACACCGCCAAAACTCTCTTTATGAGAGAGCCGCGGTTGTCGCAGAGCGACAACTCACGCAGAGCTCTCTGAGAGGCGCGGTCCCCGCCATGCGACAACTCCGCAAGAGCTCTCTTCCCAGAGCTGCGGTTGTCGCATGGGGAGAACTCTCGCAGGAACTCTCTTACCAGAGCCCCGTTAGTCACCCGAAGGTGTCCAGGTCCTACCACGTGAAGGAGGGGTTGGTGCATCAGGGATATACCATGATATAAGTCCCTGACGCTTATAAGACCCATCCTCTATCCTATCCTATCCTCTATCCAATCCTATCCCCTATTCTATCCTCTATCCTATCCTATTCTCAATGCAATTCTGTATCCTATCCAATCCTCTATCCTATCCTCTATCCTATCCTATCCTCAATGCAATCCTGTATCCTAACGAATCCTCTATCCTATAATATCCTCTATCCTATCCTATCCTCTATCCTATCCAATCCCCTATCCTATCCTCTATCCTATCCAATCCTCAATCCTATCCTATCGTCTATCCTATCCTACCGCCTATAATATCGTATCATATATGCTATCCTATTCTCTATCCTACCCAATCCTCTAACCTATCATATCCTCTATTCTATCCAATCCCCCATCAAATCCTCTATCCTATCCTATCCTCTATAATATCGTATCCTCTATCCTATCCTATCCTCTATCCTATTGTATCCTCTATCCTATACCATCCTCTATCCTATCATATCTTCTATCCTATAATATCCTCTATCCTATCCAATCCTCTATCCTATCCTCTATCCTATCCTCTATCCTTTCCTCTATCCTACCCAATCCTCTATCCTATCCTATCGTCTATCCTATCGTATCCTCTAGCCTATCCCATCCTCTATCCTATAATATCCTCCACCCTATCCAATCCTCTATCCTATCCTCTATCCTATCCTCTATCCTATCCTCTATCATACCCAATCCTCTATCCTATCCTATCCTCTATCCTATCGTATCCTCTAGCCTATCCCATCCTCTATCCTATCCTATCCTCTATCATATAATATCCTCTATCCTATCCTATCCCCTATCCTATCCTATCCTCTATCCTATAATATCCTCTATCCTACCCTATCCTCTATCCTATCTGATGCTCTATCCTGTCCAATCCCTATCGTATTGTCTATCCTATCTTATCCTCTATCCTATCCTCTATCCTATCCTCTATCCTACCCTATCCTCTATCCTATCGTATCCTCTATCCTATCCTATCCTCTATAATATCCTATCCGCTATCCTATCCAATCCAATATCCTATCCTCTATTCTATCCAATCCTCTATCCTATCCACTATCCTATCCTATCCCCAATCCTATAATATCATCTTTCCTATCCTATCCTCTATCCTATTCTATCCTCTA
This sequence comes from Halictus rubicundus, assembly GCF_050948215.1. NCBI lineage: Eukaryota > Metazoa > Arthropoda > Insecta > Hymenoptera > Halictidae > Halictus > Halictus rubicundus. The sequence goes on along the minus strand of NW_027488963.1, from coordinate 550 downwards.
TAATATCCTATCCGCTAGCCTATACTATCCCCCAACCTATCCTATCCTCAACCCTATCCTATCCTCAATCCTATCCTATACTCTATCCTATCCTATCCTCTATACTATCCTATCCCGTATCCTATCCTATCCGCTATCGTCTCCTGTGTTCTATCCTATCCAATCCCCTATCCTATCATCTACCCTATCCTATGCGATCCTCTATCCTATCCTATCTTCTATCGTCTCCTGTCCTCTATCCTATCCATTCCCCTATCTTATCCTCTATCGTCTACTGTCGTCTATCCTATCCAATCCCCTATCCTATCCTGAATCCAATCCTGTCCTCTATCCTATTCTATCCTCTATCCTATTCTATCCTCTATCCTATCCTATCCTCTATCCTATCCTATCCTCTATCCTATCCAATCCCCTATCCTATCCTGTATCGTCTCCTATCCTCTATCCTATCCTATCCGCTAACCCTATCCTATCCTCTATCCTATAATATCCCTTATCCTATCCAATCCTCTATTATATCCTCTATCCTATCCTCTATCCTATCCTATCC